>NC_044996.1:35156875-35319375 GCF_008728515.1 Papio anubis
TTGCATTGGGAGTTATACCTGATGTAAATGACGAGTTGATGGGTGCTGATGAGTGGATGGGTGCAGCACACCAACATGGCACAAGTATACATATGTAACAAACCTGCACATTATGCACATGTACCCTAGAACTTAAAGTATAATAATAAAAAATAAATAATAAATAATAATAATAATAATAATAAATATAAAAAAGGCCTTGCCCTATGGAGTCCTCTAGATCTAATCTAGAGTATTTTCTCAGGAGCCTCTGCAGGAATGCAGAGGGAGTTTCCTCTTTTTCTTGTTGAATCTTGAATGCCTTTGAGACATTTTGTGTCCTAAGAGTGGACTCTTTGATCCCTTTAATTATTAGTTCCCTGAGGTCCTGCATTTGGGCCCAGTTCCTGGGATCATTATTATCCCATTTAGGATCGACATTTGGAAATTTTTGTTCGGTTGGCAAGACTCCTTGCCCGGGAGGGTGTTGCCTCTCCCAGATGGTCATGGCTGCTCTCCTAATCATTCCTTTTTTCTGCTGTGAACAGGATATTCATGATAGACATCATTTCAGCCCAGGCGTAAAAGCTGGGTCCTAGGAATTTGTCCAGCTAGTCTGTTAAACCGAGGGGCTCTTCTAGGAGTGGTTTCATCTCCTTCTTGAAATTCCTAACCAGTACTTGTAAGAGGAGCATTTACAAAGCCAGTCTCTCCCTGTCCCATGGGAACTTCCTTAAGAGGGAGCATGCTCGATGCCTGCTGTGTGGAAAGGATAGGGAAGTTCTCAATATCCCTCTCACACTGTTCTTTTCCTTAAATTTGGATAAGGACTTAAAGGAGCAATTGGTTCAGCTCCCCCATGGTCTCCAGGTTTTTCTTCCTCTAACCCTCCTGTTGCCCCCTTGATCCTCCTGTCCCCTATTTTGTGAGCTGTATGGAAGGGCAAGCATGATAGGGGGTCCCAGGGCTTTTCACTGGGCAAGGGCTTTTTACTGGACTCTTTTTCTTCTTCTTTGATGGGGAACATGGGGGTTAATTCTTTGACCCAGCAGAGCATAATGTATCTCTTCTTGTGAGGATTTTTTTTTTTTTTTTTTTTTTTTTGAGTGGAGTCTTGCTCTGCCGCCCAGGCTGGAGTGCAGTGGCATGATCTCAGCTCACTGCAAGCTCCGACTCCCAGGTTCACATCATTCTCCTGCCTCAGCCTCCTGAGTAGCTGGGACTACCGGCGCCCGCCACCACATCCGGCTAATTTTTTGTATTTTTAGTAGAGACGGGGTTTCACCATGTTAGCCAGGATGGTCTCGATCTCCTGATGTCATGATCCACCTGCCTCAGCCTCCCAAAGTGCTGGCATTACTGGCATGAGCCACCGCACCTGGCCTAGGATGGGGTTTTATCATTCATATAGAGAATTAAAGCTTGGCACACCCAATCCTCATCTGAGCCAAACTTAAACCAAAAGACTGAAGGCTTATGAATGGGGTCTTTGGGACAGATAAAACAGCAATACTTTATCATCTTTTGCTTTTCCTTGAGCCTGGCTCAAGGGTTGTCCCTCCAAACCTGCAGCATTCTCCCCAAAGGACTATCTGGGGGAATGTCCGAGGGAGTCTCTTTGGCTCCCTCTTTCCATCGTCCCCTAGGCCTAGAATTTCTGTTTCCCATTTTCGTCAGTCTCTGTGTCTGAGTTTTTCCCTGTGTACTCAAGCCCCCCACTGGAGGTTTCTTGCACACACCGATAATCATTTCATCCTTCTCTGGCTGTTTCCCTTGGCAGAGAACAGAACCGTAAATTGGGTCTCCACACTTGCTTCATACCTAGGACACATCTCAGTCACACACACTCAACCTCCAAAAATGCCCAACCACCAAGGCAATACTGACAGTCCAATTTTCCTACCTTGGCTCGTACATGAGGTTGCCTGGTTGCCACGGTGCCTGCTTTTCTTCCTGTGTCACCTCCACTGCCTCCTGAATAACAGTCTCTATGGCCTCTGCAGGGAGCCGGGCTTCCCAGAGCAGGCCACTTAAATCAGGTGGGACGCGTGTCCCCTCTCAGCCGGAGTCCAACTCCACGCAGGCACAGAGATCCCAGATGGGCCCCCAAGTTTGTGAGAAACACATTCATCTGTCCAAACCCAAAGAATGGACTCAGAGACACAAAGAACAGTGGAAGCGAGATTTTTAACGGTGATCTTGCAAGATTGGGTGTCTGGTAGGCAGGCACACCTGGGGCAGTTACAGCAGGTAATTTATCTCCTAGCACACAAGTCCCTCCCTCCCCCTATTGCTCACTGGTCAAGTACTATGGGGTTACAATCTTCCTGGATGTCACCTAAGTTTCATTATCCCTTATAAGGTTATAACCCAGTCCCCTTCTCTGCCTAAGTTTCGATTTTCCAATAACTTTGGAAACTTTTTCTTCCCCTTTATAGGCTGACTCCTCCTCTACATTCTGTTTGCTTATTGTGACTTTCTAGGTGCATGAGCTGTGCGGTTTGTCACATTTGCAGGCTGGCTGCCAGTACTTAGATTTATCAAACCTTGAAAATGGACCATTTAAAATGTTTTCTCACATAAAATAAGATTTTAAAACATTATTCTCCCTTTATATAAAACCTTGGGATATCATCATACTCTGTGCATCACTAGTCCTGGAAAATAAGGACCACTGGATCACTGTCCATCACGGGAAAACAAAATGCCACTGTAGAAAACTGTCTGTGGCAGGCTGAATAGTGGTCCTCACAACATACCGGTATAACATAATGGTAAAATGCTAAAAGGGACTTTGCAGGTGTTATTAAGTTAATAATCTTGAAATGAGGTGATTGCTCTGGATTAGCAAAGGGGACCTAATCTTTATTACAGACTCTTCATAAAAGAGGCAGGAAGGTCAGAGTCAGAGAAGGTCATGTGACTATGGAAGCAGAGGTCAGAGAGTCACAGAGAGACTTGAAGATGCTACACTGTAGGCTTTGAAGACGGAAGAAGGAGCTATGAACTAAGGAATGTAGGCAGCATCTAGAAGCTGGAAAATGGTTGATTTTGAACTTCAATCTCCAAAACTGTATTGCCTTAGTTGGTTTTGTGTGGCTATAAAGGAACACCTGAGACTGGGTAATTCATAAATAAAAGAGGTTTATTTGCCTCACAGTTCTGCAGGCTGTATAAGCAGCAAGCAGCATGATGCCAGCATCTGTTTCTGGTGAGAACCTCAGGAAGCTTCTATTCATGGCAGATGGCAAAGGGTGAGCAGGCATGTCACATGGGGAGAGGGGGAGTGAGAGAGAGAGGGGAGGCATGCTATGTACTTGTAAACAACCAGATCTCCTGTAAACTAATAAAGTGAGAACTCACTCATTACCATGGAGACGATACCAAGCTATTCAAGAGGGATCCACCCCCATAACCTAAATACCTCCCAATGGGCTCCACCTCCAACATTAGGGGTCACATTTCAACATGAGATTTGAAGGGGACAAATATCAAAACTATGTCATATATGATAATAAATTTATATTGTTTTAAGCCACTAAACTTGTGGTGATTTGTTATAGCAGCCATAGGAAATTAACACTAATAGAGGGCAAATGACAATGCTCAGGGGTTGGAAGTCAGAGAGTGTTGGAGAATAGTATGAGCATGGCTGCTTGTACAAGGATGCACTTAAACCATGAGACTCTAGTTTGGAAACAAGAAGCCTGAAAAGAGACTGGCTCAATGTCTAAACCATTGCTACTCTATAGAACTTTATTTGATGATGAAAATGTTCTACATCTGCACTCTCCAGTATGGTAGCCACTAGCCACATGTGACTACTAAGCACTTGAAATGTGGCTAGTACAATAAGGGAACTTTTTCTTTTTCTTTTTCTTTTTTTTTTTTTTTTTTTGAGATGGAGTCTCGCTCTGTCACCCAGGTTGGAGTGCAGAGGTAGATTTCGACTCACTGCAAACCTCCACCTCCTGGGTTCAAGGAATTCTCCTGCCTCAGCCTCCTGAGTAGCTGGGATTATAGGTGTGTACCACCATGTCCAGCTAATTTTTGTATTTTTAGTGGAAAAGGGGTTTCACCATGTTGGCCAGGCTGGTCTTGGACTCCTGACCTCAAATGATCCACTCGCCTCGGCCTTCTAAAGTGCTGGGATTACAGGGATAAGCCACCATGCCCAGCCTACTCTTAATTAATTTATATTTACATTTTTTTCATTATACTTTAAGTTCTAGGGTACATGTGCACAGCAGGTTTGTTACATATGTATACTTATGCCATGTTGGTGTGCTGCACCCAACTCATCAGCACCCATCAACTCGTCATTTACATCAGGTATAACTCCCAATGCAATCCCTCCCCCCTCCCCCCTCCCCATGATAGCCCCCAGTGTGTGACGTTCCCCTTCCCGAGTCCAAGTGATCTCATTGTTCAGTCCACATGTAGCTAATGGCTACTGCATTCGAGAGACTGTTTTCTACCATTAAAAAGAATGTGGATAGGGTGACTATGAACCTATTCATTAAATTGTTCAATGCTAGAAAACTAGCTTGCCAAAAATAGTCTATGCCAAATTAAAGAAGTATCAACACTTCTCTGGAGATCAGATTTCTTATAATCTCTGCCATTATATAACTAAAAACCTAGATGAGAAAAAAGCATCTAAGCAGCATGTAAAATTGCTGTCATAAAACCCATGAATTTTACTTCATAGGAGATGCACGGAGTCAGTCCTTAGTCAAATAGCTACACATTAGAAGAACCAAGAATACGTTGATCTCAGAACTTCTTCAAAAGCACAAAAATCCAGAACACACTTAGGGAGAAGACATAAGGAAAGACATATTCCTACATGCCTCAGAGGTCCAGGGCAAAAGCAGATGATCATAATGGCCACGCTGAGTCACAAGACAAGGTTATATTATGTTCTGAATCATCTGTTTAAGAAGGCAAAGCAGGCCAGCCGCAGTGGCTCAAGCCCGTAATCCCAGCACTTTGGGAGGCTGAGGTGGGCGGGTTGCTTGAGGTCAGGAGTTCGAGATTAGCCTGGCCAACATGGCGAAATCCCATCTCTAATAAAAACACAAAAATTAGCTGGGTATGGTGGTGGGCATCTATAATCCCAGCTACTCGGAAGGTTGAGGAACAAGAATCACTGGAACCCAGGAGGTGGAGGCTGCATTGAGCCGAGATTGCCACTGTACTCCAGCCCGGGCAACAGAATGAGACTCTGTCTCAAAAAAATAGAGGGCAAAGTAGTGAATAACTCAGTATTAAAAACAAAAACAAAAACAAAAAACAAACAAACAAAAAAACTCAACAGAGGGAATGGGTAAATGTAAAACAAAACAAAAAGCTATCTTTCCACTTTCATGTAAAACCCCTTCTTTTAGGGTTCTAGTCACTATGCTATGCCATCCACTCCAGTTCCTTGTTAGTCACTTACACACCAGGATTGATCTGCACCACACTGTTGATAAATTATTTCAAATCCTCTCTCACCATTACCATCCAAATCCTTCTCACCTGCCATGCAACTTCCAAATCTGGATCAATTGAATCGATCCACCACCATTGTTTCTATTTCCAGGCTGCTGAGCCCTGGTGGAAGAAATAACACAATGATATAGGCAGGAATATCTTGAAAAGCATGGTTTCTGTGGAATGTTATGCAGCAGTTAAATATGTAAGATATCAGCTGGGCATGGTGGCTCATGCCTGTAATCCTAGCACTCTGGGAGGCCCAGGTGGACGGATCACCCGAGGTCAGTAGTTTGAGACCAGCCTGGCCAACACGGTAGAACCCCATCTCTACTAAAAATACAAAAATTAGCCAGGCATGGTGGCAGGAGACTGTAATCCCAGCTACTCAGGAGGCTGAGGCAGGAGAATCACTTGAACCTGGGAGGCGGAGGTTGCAGTGAGCCGAGATCGTGCCACTGCATTTCAGCCTGGGCTACAGAGTGAGACTCTGTCACACACACACACACAAACACATACACACACACAAAAGTAGGATATCTATATATACTGATACAGAAAAAAATCCATACACATTAAATAAAAAAGCAAGTGATATCACAGTCCCTAGTATGGCTATAATCAAAAGGACAGATACTAACAAGTGTTGGCAAAGATGTGGAGAAACTGGAAGTCTCATATACTGCTGGTGGGAACATAAAATTGATCAGCCACTTTGAAAAACAATCCAGTAGTTCCTCAAAATGTTAAATACAGAGTTACCATATGACCCAGCAATCCCACTCCTAGATACATACCCAAAAGACATGAAAATATATGTCCACACAAAAACTGAAACATGAATACTCATAGGCATGTTATTTATAATAGCCAAAATGTAGAAACTGGCTCAGTGCAGTGGCTCACGTCGGTAATCCCAAAACTTTGGAAGGCCGAGGCAGTTGGATCATGAGGTCAGGAGATTGAGACCATCCTGGCCAAAATGGTGAAACCCCGTCGCTACTAAAAAAAAAAAAAAAAAAAAAAAAAAAAACCATACAAAAATTAGCTGGGTGTGGTGGTACATCTCCCACCATAAGTGGGTCTCTAATCCCAGCTACTCAGGAGGCTGAGGCAGGAGAATCACTTGAACCAGGGAGTCAGAGTTTGCAGTGAGCCGAGATAACACCACTGCACTCCAGCCTGGTGACAGAGTGAGACTCCATCTCAGAAAAAAAAATAAAAGTAGAAACTACCCAAATGTCCAAATGACGAATAGATAAACAAAATGTAGCATATCCACACAATGGATATGCTAAGAGCAAGTTGCAAGTTTTGGGTTTTTTTGTTTTTTGGTTTTTTTTGAGACAGGGTCTCACTCTGTTGCCCAGACAGGAGTGCCGTAGCACAATCATGACTCACTGCAGCCTTGGCCTCCCAGGCTCAAGCAATCCTCCCACCTCAGCCTCCTGGGTAGCTGTGACTATAGGAACACACTACTACATCCAGCTAATTTTTTGTATTTTGCAGAGAGACAGGGTTTTGCCATGTTGCCCAGGCTGGTCTTGAACTCTTGAGCTCAAGTGATCCACCCGCCTCAGCCTCCCAAAGTGCTGAAATTACAGGCGTGCACCAACATGCCTGGCCTGCAAGAGCAATTTTATTCAGCAATAAAAAGAATGAAGTTCTGATTCATGCTACAACATGGATGAACCTTGAAAACACTGTGCTAAGTAAAATAAGCCAGTCACAAAATATTACATATTCTTCCATTAATATCAAAGTCCAGAATAGGGAAATCTATAGAGACTGAAAGTGGATTAGTGGTTGCTAAGGGTTGGGGGATAAAGAGGCGATAGCTAAAGGATACAGGGTTTGTTTCTGAGGTGATGAAAATGTTCTAAAAATTGACTATGGCAGTGGTTGCACACATCCATGAATATACTAAAAACAATTGAACTGCACACTTTAAATGTGTGAATTGTGTAGTGTACGAATTATAGCTCAAAAAAGCTGTTTTTTTTTAAAAAAAGCAAGTGATAGAATAATACATGTACTATGAGCTCATTTATATAAAAACCAAAACTACATATGCATATAATATAAACATTTGTGAATGTATGTAAATATATAGAACATGATTTGGAAGGATACCCACCCATCTGTTAGCATTGGTTGCTTTTGGGGAGAGAAGTAGGATTGCCTTCTGTAACATCACACTTTCCTGTTTCTCCTCCTACCACCCTGGTTGTTCCTCCAAATTGCTTTGTAGGCATTCTTTCCTCTGCTCCCTCCTTTATAATCTACATTTAACTCTTCAGGCTCTCCTTGAAGTGATCATATGATCACATATTTCCCATGGTTTCAACAACGCCGGTCCATATCCTGACTCATCTATTCAACAAATAATCCACTGAGCACCTGCTAAGTACTGAGCTAGTTGCTAGACATTCAGCAGGACAGAGGCAAATAAGATTGCCATTCTCATGAACTTTACATTCTAGTGGTGGTGAAGATATATAATAATAAGGAAACCAATAAATGGACAGACAATTTGAGATAATGTTAAGTGGTAGGGAGAAAATAAAACAGGGTGAGGGGCAGGCACCACGCCATGCTGAGCGCCGAGTCTCGCACCATGCCCCACGCTGCGGTCCACTGCGCAGGTCGCTCCCTGCCACCCGATGCCCGCATGCTAGCCATGTCCCGTCCACCGCCAACGCGGGCCACCTTGGGCATCCTGGCCCGGCATGCCATGGTGCTAGGCACCATGGAGATGGGGGGCCACATGGACGCATCCGCCAGTGCCACGGCCATGTGCGCTTTCCTGGAGTGCAGCCACACCAAGCTGGACATGGCCTTCACGTACAGCGATGGCCAGTCCAAAACCATCCTGGGTGGCCTGGGGCTGGGGCTGGGCAGCGGTGACTACTGAGTGAAATTTGCCACCAAGGCCAACCCTTGGGAGAGAAAATCACTAAAGCCTGACAATGTCCGGTCCCAGCTGGAGACGTCATTGAAGAGGCTGCAGTGTCCCCAAGTGGACCTCTTCTACCTACATGCACCTGACCACAGCACCCCAGTGGAAGAGACGCTGTGTGCCTGCCACCAGTTGCACCAGGAGGGCAAGTTCATGGAACTTGGCCTCTCCAACTATGCCGGCTGAGAAGTGGCGGAGATCTGTATGCTCTGCAAGAGCAAAGGCTGGGCCAGGTGCGGTGGCTCACGCCTGTAATCCCAGCATTTTGGGAGGCCGAGGTGGGCGGATCATGAGGTCAGGAGATCGAGACCATCCTGGCTAACATGGTGAAACCTCGTCTCTATTAAAAATACAAAAAAAAAAAAAAAATAGCCAGGTGTGGTGGTGGGCACCTGTAGTCCCAGCTACTCGGGAGACTGAGGCAGGAGAATGGCGTGAACCCGGGAGGCGGAGCTTGCAGTGAGCCGAGATGGTGCCACTGCACTCCAGCCTGGGCGACAGAGTGAGACTCCGTCTCAGAAATAAATAAATAAATACATACATAAATAAATAAATAAAAGCAAAGGCTGGATCCTGCCCACTGTGTACCAGGGCATGTACAATGCCACTACCTGGCAGGTGGAAATGGAGCTCTTCCCCTGCCTCGGGCACTTTGGACTGAGGTTCTATGCCTACACCCTCTGGCTGGGGGCCTGCTGACCGGCAAGTACAAGTATGAGGCCAGGGGAAGAAACAGCCCGGGGGCCACTTCTTTGGGAATAGCTGGGCTGAGACCTACAGGAATCGCTTCTGGAAGGAGCACCACTTCAAGGCCATTGCCCTGGTGGAGAAGGCCATGCAGGCTGTGTATGGTGCCAGTGCCCCTAGTATGACCTCGGCCACCCTCTGGTGGATGTACCACCACTTACAGCTGCAGGGTGCCCATGGAGACGCGGTCATCCTGGGCATGTCCAGCCTGGAGAAGCTGGAGCAGAACTTGGCAGCGATGGAGAAAGGGCCCATGGAGCCGACTGCCATGGACACTTTTAATCAAACCTGGCATTTGGTTGCCCACGAATGTCCCAACTACTTCTGCTAGGCCCATCGTGGCTCAGGCTGCCCAAGGCTTTTCTGTCACCTTTTGTTCTCTCATGCCGACCAGTCTTGGCCTTGAGCTGACTTAGCAGGGTCTTTCTGGATCGTCTGGATCCATGCGTTATTTTTCTAGCTTCCTGCCTAGCTCCCTGCTCACTTTATATTGTGAAAGGTGGGGGTGAGTCCCACTTGGGCATTTCCCATTGAATAAAGCAGGCACTTGACCCAGCCATAGCCCAGGTCAACCCCCTAGCCCCGCAAAAAAAAAAAAAAAAAGAGAGAAAAAAAACCAGGGTGATGCGATGAGATACTGATCACAGTAGGGGGCTCCTGAGTTGGGATGACCAGGGAAAGCCTCTCCGAGGAGCTGACCCTAGAGCTGAGATGTGGATGATGAGAAAGATGGTGAGAGAACATTTTACGCAGGGTGCAAAGGCCCTGAAGAGAGAACAAATTATAGCTGGAAGCATCGCAAACAGCATAGTATGGGATAAGATCAGATATTTTGGTAAGGGCTACTATATCTTATTAGGTCAAAGTAAAGAGTTTGAATGTTATACAAAATGTAACTGGAAGTCCCTGGAGGGTTTTGAAATAGGCAGAGTGTCCTAGTCTGTTTTACATGGCTATAACAGAATATCAGAGACTAGGTAATTTATAATAAACAGAAATTTATTTGGCTCATGGTACTGGAGGCTGGGAAGTCCAACAGCATGGAGCCAGCATCTGATGAGGGCCTTCATGCTGCGTCATGCCATAATGGAAGGCAGAAGGACAAGAGAGGGTAAGAGCAAGGGAACAGGAAGAGTCAAACTTATTTTTATAACACAGCCACTCTTGCAATAACTAACCCACTCCTGAGATAATGACATTAATCTATTAATGAGGGTAGAGCCCTCATAATCACTTCTTATTATGTCCCACCTCCCAACACTGTTCCATTGGGAATTAAGTTTCCAACACATGAACTTTATGAGACACATTCAAACCATGGCATTCTATTCTGGTCCCCAAAATTCATGTCCTCACAATGCAAAATACATTCATTCCATTGCAGTAGCCCGAAAATTCTTAACTTGTTTCAGTGTCAACTCAAAGATCCAAAGTCCAGTCCCATCTAAAGCAGATATGGGTGGGACTCAAGGCATAATTCACCTTGAGGCAAATTTTCCTCCAGCTGTGAGGAAACAGATTAAAATTAAACAAGTTATTTATTTACAAAATACAATGCTGGGTGATGTAGTTTGGATATGTGTCCCTGCCCAAATTTCATGTTGAATCGTAAACTCCAGTGTTAGAGGTGGGGCCTGGTGGGAGGTGATTGGACCATGGGGGTGGATCCTTTATGAATGGTTTAGCACCATCCCCTCTGTGCTGTTCTCGTGATGGTGAGTTCTCATGAAATCCGGTTAAGTGTGTAGCACCTCCCCACTCTCTTCCTCCTGCTCCAGTCATGTAAGACATGCCTGCTTCCCCTTCACCTTCTGCCACAATTGAAAGTTTCCTGAGGCCTCCACAGAAGCTGAGCAGATGCCAGTACCATGTTTCCTGCAGAACCTGCAGAATCTGCATACAGCCTGCAGAACCAGGAGCCAATTAACCTCTTCTGTTTATAAATTACCCAATCTCTGGTATTTCTTTTTTTCTTTTTCTTTTTTTTGAGATGGAATCTTGCTCTGCTGCCAGGTTGGAGTGCAGTGGCGTGATCTCAGCTCACTGCAATCTCCACCTCCCAGGTTCAAGCGATTCCCCTGCCTCAGCCTCCCAAGTAGCTGGAACTACAGGCACGCACCACCACACCTGGCTAATTTTTTGTATTTTAGTAGAGATGGGGTTTCACCATGTTGGCCAGGATGGTCTTCATCTCCTGACCTCATGATCTGCACCCCTTGACCTCCCAAAGTGCTGGGAACACAGGCGTGAGCCACCGTGCCCAGCCTGGTATTTCTGTATAGCAGTGTAAGAATGGACTAATACAGTGGGACAGACATAGGATAGATATTCCCATTCCAAGGGGGAGAAATAGGCAAGAAGAAAGGGATCCCAAGAAAGTCCAAAACCCAACACAGAAAACCACATTAAGTCTCAAAGGTGTAGAATAATCTCCTTTGATTCCATGTCCTGCATCTTGGGCACACCAAGACAGGGGCTGGACCCCCAAGGTCTCAGGCAGCCCTGCCACTATCTATGGCTTTGTTGGGCTCAGCACATGTTTCAGCTGTCTCGGATTGGAGTCTCATGCCTGAAACTTTCCCAGGTTGGCGCTGTATGCTGGTAGCTCTACGGCTCTGGGGTCCCAGTAGTGGTTCCACTCCCATGGTTCCACTAGGCACTGCCCTAGTGGAGACTCTGCAGGATCCTGCTTCCCACAGCTCCACTAGGCATTGCCCTAGTGGGGGCTCTCTGCAGTGGCTCTGCCTCTGCAACAAGTCTCTGCCTGGGCCCCCAGACTGTCTGATACATCCTTTGAAATCCAGGTAGATTCCACCATGGCCCCACAATTCATGCGCTCAGCACTTTTCCAGAGTCAGCACCAGGTGCATGCTGCCAAGGCTTACATTTGTGCCCTCCAGAGCAGTGGAATAAACTGCACATGGGCTCATTTGAGCCATGGCTGGAGAAGCCAAGGAGCTCTGCACCAACACATGGGAAGCAGAGTCCTGAGGTGGCCCTGGGCAGTGAATGCTGAGGTCTGGTGGGCACCTTTCTGGAAACCCTGCCCTTAAGGCCCTGCTCTGAACTTGTAATGGGAGGGACAACCCACTCAATGATCTCTGAAATGTCTTTGGGATCTTTGTCCCATTGTTTTGGTGACTAGCAATATCACCCTTCCTATCTCCCTACTGCTCCCCTCACTTCTGCTGCTGCTTGTGATTCATCCTCATTCCCCATCCCAGTTGCCCCCTCCCCTCTTCAGTTCTGTCAATGCAGAGGTCCTGTTGTCATTCATCCACATCCTACCTCCAACTCAGATGATTGGGTGGGGGACAGACACTTTACAACCACAAGTATGAATGGCTACTCTAGAAGTAGAGACTCCTGGCTGTTGCCTGCAGCCATGTCCTATCTCACCACCTGCTACCTGCCCAGCTCTTCAGAGGAAGGGTTCACTCTAACCCTGGCCCAGCTGGCCTGAGATCAGCTAGTTGCTGAGGTGCAGCCTCTTGTGGCCACTATGACTACAATATGATTTTTTTCTTTACATATATTTTATATTTGTATTTTTTTTAATCGAGATGGGATCTTGTTATGTAGTCCAGGCAGGTCTCAAACTCCCAGCCTCAAGTCATCCTCTCACCTTGGCCTCCTAAAGTGCTGAGATTACAGGTATGAACCACTGCGCCCAGCTGGTACAACAACTTTGGAAAATAATTTAGCAATACTTTGTAAAGTTTAAAGTAAGCATACTACAGGACCCAACAATTCTAATTCTAGGTATTCATTGGTCTCGGAAAACTTTTTGCACATATGCACTGGGAGACACATAAAAGGATGTACATTGCAGCACAGCTTGCAAAATACGTAAATTGGAAATAAGCTGATGTCCATCAAAAAGATAATATATAAATAATCAGGGTATGTTTACAAGATGGAATGATACAAAGTAGTTGAAATGACTTATCATGAATTAGGCTTAGTCTTTCAGTCTGTGTTTTGCTACATATATACCTATCCGTAAACAAAAGATACTCTTGTTTGTGTATTAATCCAAGGTGGGAAAAATACTAGCATCCAGTATATATCTGTCTACAACTTGCTTAAAAAAAATAACCTCATTGCTTCCTAATGTATATTGATTGATGGATTTTTTTTTTTTTTTTTTGAGACAGGGTCTCACTCTGTCACCCAGGCTGGAGTGCAGTGGCACAATCTCAGCTCACTGCAACCTCCCTCTCCCAGGTTCAAGTGATCCTCTCACCTTAGATTCCCAGGTAGCTGGGACTACAGGTGTGTGCCACCATGGCTGGCTATTTTTTTGTATTTTTTGTAGAGACGAGTTTTGCCATGTTGCCCAGACTTCAAATAGGACTTTGGAGCTGGTGGAAAGGACTTGGAACCTTTTTAAAAGCCCATGTTAGCACTTCCGGTTTGTTGAGACAGGGTCTTGCTTTGTTGTCCATGCTGTTGTGCAGTGGCATGATCACAGCTTACTGCAGCCTCAACCTCCCAGGCTCAAGTAGTCCTCCCGCCTGAGCTTCCCAAGTAGCTGGGACTACAGGCATGTGCCATCATGCCTGGCTATTTTTTATTTATTTATTTATTTTTTTTTTCATAGAGACGAGGTCTCGCTATGCTGCCCGAGTTGGTCTCTAACTGCTGGGTTCAAGTGATCCTCCTACCTTGGCCTTCCAAAGTGCTGGGATTACAGGGATGAGCTACCACACCTGGCCAGCACATTCGATATAAATGAAATTTGACGGGATTCTAGAAGGCAAGCTGGTTATAATCTTGTACACACAAGGACAAGTGAGGAAGAAAGGAGACACAGTGCCCAGGGATAGGGAAGCAAAATAAGATATACTCAGTTATCCATGGTCATGGAGAACAGACATGCCAGATTATTAAAACCAGTAGATAATCCAAAAGGCACTCTGGAATACATTATATGTCCTATCAACACCTTGCCTCTGAACCCCAGTAGATTTATTCCTCCAGTTAACTTTTCTCAGACTGACATTAAAACAAACATATATTTTCCAAGTTGCTTCCAGCTGATGGCTGGAGGGAGTGGGCAATAGCACGAAGATTGTGAAGGGTACGGAAGGCCTAAAATAATCCATTAGCCACAGAGAATCTCAGTGTGGGTATTTGAGAGTCACCTGTACATGCCCAGCAAAGAGGTTCTGCTTGTCAAGGCAACTGAGTTGAGCCACCTAACTCTTCTCGGAGGCCCACTCCAAAGGTGTATAGTAAGTCAAGTCAGGAGTCTCAAGCCGAATGCCTCTCAGTCCATAATGCTACCAGTCGCATAACATGTGTGGCCAAACCAGAGATACTCTGTTGATTCCCAACATTCTTGTGCAGAAGCGACTTTAGTCCATATTATGCTATTTAGCAATGAATTGTAGTAGGGAAAGGAAAGGTAAAGAGGGCTCTGCCCCCGTCCCTGCGATATGTGGGCCATAGTTGCTCTGAAAACCCAGCTACAGAATGGGGACAGTAAACAACAAGCAGAATTCTAGTTCAGTCATGAATCATTTTCGTATGGTTATAGCAGAGTGATAATGGAGCAGGGAAAGGACAAGAGGCCAAAACACAGAGTCAGTGCTCCTGAAAGCAAGATTACTCACTGGAGACATTTATTGGTTTCTGTTTTTCCTGTGAAGGGGAGAAAGTAGGTCAGCACACTCAAAGAACTGTGACCAGGAACAGTGGCTCTGAGAGGGAGTCATTTGCTGCACCCTGTGCCAAGATGAACGAGTAATAGACACGCCTCTCAATTGAGGGCATTTGACTGAGGTCACTGGGTTTGGGAAAAACTCAGGCTGTTGATCCCTTGGTGTGTATTCTTTGCAGGCCCTAGGAGGTAGGTACAAGGGAAGGCTCACAGTTTTAAAACCAACATCTAAATGGTTGGCTAGCATGAGCTGGCAAGCACAGGAATGTTTATGAGCAAACTGTGTGCCTACTTTGGCTTTCAGACAAGGTAGACAAGGCTCAGGGCAGCTTGGCTAAAAATAGATGGCACAGAGGGGCCTAGGAAGCAGGAGAGCTAGGTTTCATTCCCAGGTCTCTGAGTTAACCTTCAGGCAAACTTGCTGAGTGTCTTTCTTTCATATACTGATTTAGCTCTTAGTAAGCAGGAGTATTGAATAAGTTTTCCTAGGCCTAGAGAAGGGTTCACGTGGAGTCTGCTACATTTTCTTGTCTCATCTTTCCTCAAAAGATCCAGGTTTGGGGAAAGACTGGTTGTGATCAGGTGGAAGGTAGAGTAGCTGACATAAGATGGAATAGTACCAAGCTATGATGACCCACTGGAAGCCACGAGTCCTTCTGGACTAACCAAGGTGGCTGCCCAGCCAGAGCCAAAAGGAGGCTCCCTGACCCTGGGTCTGGAGGCAGAGGTGGCAGAGAAGTAAACAAGAGGCACCAAATCAGAACTCCTGATGCATAACCCACAGCTATGAGGGGGACAGTGTGAAATGCGGGGCTTTAAGTAGGAAATTTAGCAGGAAATTCAGAAAGCAGGTAGTTCCTGCCCTTTGTCACTGCTCTACATGCCATTCCCTTCCTCAGCAAGATTCTACTTGCTCAGAAGCAAGGGTCCAAACCAAGGCAGCCACGTTTCTAGTCTGTAGTTGGGAGGTAATGTTCTTAGGAAAAAATTGGACTATTCACAGAGAAGGGGAAGCTGAGCACAAGAAAACTATTTTGTGCCAGGCGCAGTGGCTCACACCTGTAATCCCAACACTTTGGGAGGCCAAGGCGGGTGGATCACCTGAGGTCAGGAGTTCAAGATCATCCTGGCCAACATGGCGAAACCCCATCTCTACTAAAACTACAAAAATTAGCTGGGCATGGTGGCGCATGCCTGTAATCCCAGCTACTCGGGAAGCTGAGGTGGGAGGATCGCTTGAACCAGGAGGTGGAGGTTGCAGTGAGCCGAGATTGTGTCACTGCACTCCAGCCTGGGCGACAGAGTGAGACTCTGTCTCAAAACAATAAAAAATGAAAAATAAACAGGCTGGCTGTGGTGGCTCACTCCTGTAATCCCAGCACTTTAGGAGGCCGAGGCCAGTTGGATCACGAGGTCAGGAAATTGAGACCATCCTGGCTAACATGGTGAAACCCTGTCTCTACAAAAATTATAAAAAATTAGCCGGGCATGGTGGCTCCTGTCTGTAATCCCAGCTACTTGGAAGGCTGAGGCAGCAGAATTGCTTGAACCTGGGAGGCAGAGGTTGCAGTGAGCTGAGATTGCACCACTGCACTCTAGCCTGGGTGACAGAGCTATTTTGTATTATTTCCTGCGTCAAGACCTTCGGCTCTACCCTCATCCCAGGACACTTTCTCCAGAAGTCAGCGCACCTCTGTGTGGCAAGAATATCTAGGAGGAGCTATTTTTTTTTTTTCTGATTACAAAAGTAATAAGTGGTTATTTTATAAAATTAAGATTTTCAAAATAACTAGAAAATGGAAACACATGTTTTTTTTTTTTTTTTTTTTTGAGACGGAGTCTCGCTATTTCGCCCAGGCTGGAGTGCAATGGCCGGATCTCAGCTCACTGCAAGCTCCACCTCCCGGGTTCATGCCATTCTCCTGCCTCAGCCTCCCGAGTAGCTGGGACTACAGGCGCCCGCCACCACGCCCGGCTAGTTTTTTGTATTTTTTTAGTAGAGATGGGGTTTCACTGTGTTAACCAGGATGGTCTCGATCTCCTGACCTCGTGATCCGCCCGTCTCGGCCTCCCAAAGTGCTGGGATTACAGGCTTGAGCCACCGCGCCCGGCCGAAAAGAGGATTCTAAATCCTCTCTCAACCCCCAAAAATGATACATGTTTGAGGTGGTGAGTATGCTAATTACCATGACTTGATCATTTCACAATATATTCATGCGTCAAACAAAACATCACACGGTACCCCATAAATATATAGAATTATCATTTATGAATTAAAAAATAAAAAATTATAAGCATAAAGGGAAATATAGAGGCCAGGCACCGTGGCTCACACCTGTAATCCCAACACTTTGGGAGGCTGAGGTGGGAGGATCACTGGAGGTCAGGAGTTCGAGACCAGCCTGGCCAACATGGTGAAACCCCATCTTTAGTAAAAACACAAAAAATTGGCCAGGTGTGGTGGCGCACACCTGTAGTACCAGCTACTCAGGAGGTTGAGGTGGGAGGGTTGCTTGAACCCGGAAGGTGGGGGTTGCAGTGAGCCAAGATCATGCCACTGCACTCTAGCCTGGGCAACAGAGCAACACTGTCTCAAAAATAAATAAATAAATAAAATATAAAGCAGAAAACAAAAATCACTATAATCCCATCACTTAAAGATTACTAGGGTTAACAATCGTTAAGTAAATTTGGAGTATTCAGCCTTACTTACTTACCTTGGGCAAGTTACTTAAACTTTCTGAGTCTCAGTTTTGTTATTTACAAAATGAGAATAATCGTAGTACCCACCTCACAGTATTATCTCAAGGATGAGAGAATTCATGTAAAGAGGTTTCATAGTCCCTGGAAAATAGTGAGTGATCAATAAATGTTGGTCATCACCATCATTATTATATTCTATGTGTACATATTCAAAACTACTCATATTGATGGCTGTATAATATTTTGTTTTGTGACTGTACCATTTCCCTAGGGTTAAACATTCATGTTGTTACAAAAATTTCACCATTACAAAACTACTGCAAGAAACATCCCTGTACATATATCTTCTTGTACACCTCTGACTATTTCCTTAACATAAACTTCCTAGGATTGAGTTTACTGGATTAAAGTTTCCTAAAAATGAGCATTTTGGGCCCAGGTGTGGTGGCTCAGGCTTGTAATCCCAGCACTTTGGGAAGCCAAGATGGGCGGATCATGAGGTCAGGAAATGGAGACCATCCTGGCCAACATAGTGAAACCCTGTCTCTACTAAAAATACAAAAATTATCTAGGCTTGGTGGTGTGTGCCTGTAGTCCCAGCTAGTTGGGAGGCTGAGGCAGGAGAATCACTTGAACCCAGGAGGCGGAGGTTGCAGTGAGCCAAGATTGTGCCACTGCACTCCAGCCTGGTGACAGAGCAAGACTCCATCTCAAAAGAAAAAAAAAAGAGCATTTTTAGGCCCTTGTTACAGACTTTGAAATGGCTTTATGAAAAGGTTGTAGTCGGCCGTGTGAGGTGGCTCACCCCTGTAATTCCAGCACTTTGGGAGGCCGAGGCGGGTGAATCACCTGAGGTCAGGAGTTCAAGACCAGTCTGGCCCACATGGTGAAATCCCATCTCTACTGAAAAAAAAAAAAATACAAAAATTAGCTGGGAATGGTGGCAGGCATCTGTAATCCCAGCTGCTCAGGAGGCTGAGCCAGGAGAATCATTTGAACCCAGGAGGCGGAGGTTGCAGTGATCCAAGATTGCGCCACTGCACTCCAGCCTGGGCAACAGGCCAAGCCTCTGTCCAAAAAAAAAAAAAAAAAAGAGAGATTGTAGTCATTTACATTTCTGCCAGCAGGGCACATATAAGTATCCACTTCTCCATAGTTTTATCAACATTTTATCAACACTGAGTAATAACACTTTTTAAAACGTCTTTGACAATTTCATGGGGAATAATGGTGTCTTGTTTTCACTTGTATAACTTTGATTATAAGGGATAATAAACTCTTTTTTTTTTTCCAGGCTAGAGTGCAGTGATGTGATCTCGGCTCACTGCAACCTCTGCCTCCCGGGTTTGAGAGATTCTCCCGCCTCAGCCTCCCGAGTAAGTGGGATTACAGGCATGCACCACCACACCTGGCTAATTTTTGCATTTTTAGTAGAGACAGGGTTTCACCATGTTGGCCAGGCTGGTCTCCAACTCCTGGCCTCAGATGATTGGCTTGCCTCTGCCTCCCAAAGTGCTGGGGTGACAGGCATGAGCCACCGCGCCCAGTCATAAGGGACAATAAACATTTTAAGTTAACTCTCCTGTTAAGCTCATACAGTAATTCACAAGTTCCCACAGACAAAAATCCATAAGAAAGTCCTCAGGGATCCTGAAATGAAAACATACAGGGGACATTTCCATAAAAATTATTCACATTTGAGTAGTTGATATACATATTTTTAACCATTTTAACTGTAAGATATAATAATAGAAAACTGCATATCTTAATAGAGTATTATAAAGTAAATACACTTTTAGATATTTACTTCTAGGTCAAGAAATAGAACTTTGCTAGCTACCTTAGAAGCCTGGCACATGTCCCATCCCAATCCTAAAATTAACCACTATGCTGACTTCTATGGAAATCTCTTCCTCTCTTCCTTGATTTCATTATAGTTTTATCACTCAGGTTGCAACCTTAAACGTAATAGTTTAGTTTTGCCTTTTAAAGATATTTTAAGTGTTTTTCACTTAGTTGCTGATATACTTGTAATAAAAATTACACCAGGCTATAATAGCAATCAACTTAAAGAAGTAAATGCTTAAAAATGCTCATTTTTGACAATAGTGCTTTACAGATACATGAAAACATACACAATTTTTCCCACGGATGTGACTAAATAAATTGCTTTGTCTCAAACTTAGCATGTCATTTTGATATGGTTATATGTTTTGGTTCCGTTTTGAAGTAATGCCTCCAACATCAGTATAATTTTAACACTTTCTATCAAAGTTAGATGTCAGTTACAAGTCATTAGTCTGAAGTTCAACCTTATTTTTCAACCTATTAGATAGGTCTGAGTTCTTAATTGCAAACTGCAAAATCCACTCTGACTAGTTTAAGCAGAAAGGAAATTTATTAAACAGTATTAGACCACCCACAGGATCTTTGGAGACCCATAAAGCGAGGCCCTGAAGAGGCCAGAAACAAGATGCAGCCATACTGTGGGTGCTTCGCTGGCAAAAACTCCACTGCCACTACCCTAAAGAAGACATCAACTCTCCACGATCCTTGCTTTCCACATGAAATTTCCAAGCTTCTAGTATCTCTCTTCAAACAGCCCCCAGAAACCCCTGCCAGAGAGAATGTTGAACTGGACAGATTCCAGCTGTTTGATGTGGTCCCTCTGTTACTTGTTGGTTTCTACTGTCCAGAATGTTGATATGTCCTGTGTTGGATCCCGGACAACACAGAAAGCTTTTCCATCTCTTTTGGGTTTCTTTCCTACTCAACTCTTCAGTAGAACATAAACCTTTTAAGGGCAGAGGCCAGTTCCTCACTTTTAAGTAATCAAACATATTTATTAATAACCTATGATATTCATTAACAAATATTTATTGGAAGCCTACTCTAAATTTGGCATAGTGCTAGGTGCTGAAGATATCATTAGGAATGAGAGACAAAGGTCTTCTCTCATGAGTTTATAGTCTAGTCAGTATAGAGTGACAACAAACACATAAAAAAACAATTATGATTTCAGGTGAGCAGAGGAGCAGGGCTACCTTAGATAGGGTGACCAGAAAAAGTCTCCATGAGGGGCTGACACTGAAGGTGACACTTAAAGGAAAAGGATCCAGGCATTTAAAGCATTAGAGGAAGAATAGTCCTGGAAGAAGGAATGCCATGTGAGAAGGAAACATACTCATTCACTGGGTCTCAGGCTAGAGCACAATAAGTGAGCAGGAGAGTAAAATGTTTCGGTTTTATTCCAAGCATATTAACAAGCAATTGGAGGTTGTGAGTAGCCGGAAGTGACATAGTCTGATGTACATTTTGAAGGATCACTCTTGGTGGTGAGTGGAGAACAGGCTATAGAGGAGACAAATTGAAACATTTAGGAGGCAAGTGGTCCAGATGAAAGATGATGATGGTTTACACCAGGGTGGCTGAGAGAATGAGAGATCACATTTGGGATATGCTTCAAAGTTAGAGTCAAAAGAAATTCCTGATTGGTTGTGGGAGGTGATGGGGAGAGGAGAATCAAGGAAAACACAAAGATTTGGGGGCTTGAGCAACAGGGTGAATGATGTTGACAGTTACTGAGATGGAGAAGAGTGGGGTAAGGGGGGAAATCTAGTTCATATTTGTACATGTTGAGGTGCTGATGTCTATGGGCATGAACACGAGAAGAGATAGTGAAATATATGAGTCTTGGGCTTAGAGAAGAGGACCTGTCTGTGCTAAGCACTCTGAGGGGATGCATGAAATGTCTAAGACACAGCGTTGAAGAAAGGGTTAACACAGAAGCTCTAATTGATCAGTCCTTGCACGTCTCCAGGGGAGCCTAGAATTATGATTGCCCCTAGGTCTACCTCTGGGAATACAGCCCTCAGATGTTCTTTATGTCACCAATTGATGATATCTCGATGTCATTTTATACATCCAGAGCAATGGGGTATGCTGTATCTACTTGTCAGGACTTCTCTGGATTGTTTTTGCAAGATTCATGATGTACCTGGTTTTGATGTTGGGATCCTGAGTGTCATTTCGCAAAAGTCCTCAGAGACTCTGAGACTTGGGTGGGCTTTCCTAGACAGAGACATTTCACAGGTGTCCCTGTAGTTTGCTGTTAATTTGTTAGGTATTCCTGTGCAGCCCTGGATAAGAAAGGACTTGAAAACCTGTGCCTACTCTATGCATATTTTTCCTGCAGCTTTTGTTCTGTATCCTTTGGTGTAATAAACCTCAGCTGTAAGTAAAACCTGCTATTGAGTCTTATGAGTCTTTCTAGTAAATCACCCAACTTGGGGTGATTGCGGGACCCCTCAAAACACAATTTGCCCTCCAAGAGCTTACAGTTTAGCTGCAGAGGAAAAAGATACATGAAGCAACAGTGACCCAAGCAGGACAATATATTACTGTCAGCCCGAGGCCAGGCACTAAGTTTTTATTCATCTTTGTATCCTTAAAAGCGGGCTGGGTCTTAAAATTGGGTGGTCCTCAATAAAGGTCTGCTGAACTTAAATAGAAGAGGTGGAGTTTGCTGGATGGGTAGGACTTTGAATAAGCTAGGAGGAAAAGGAGGGCATGCCAATTGGAGAAAACTTGATATAGGCCCAAAAGCAAGAACAGGCAGGGTTTGTTTGTAGAAAGTTGTCCTTAGTCTCCCTGCCCCACAATGCCTGGCTCATTTGCCAAACAGTGGGCATTTCATAAAGTCTGCCACTTGTCTGGTATCCTCGTCCAAGTTTGCTACCACACCCTTTTCAGTCTTTCCCCTGCTTTTTCTGGGCAGTGCTAATGATGGGAGGTGATGGGATAGCATATTCCTTCTGCTCCCACCCCAGTCACTTGCAGGAGAGAACTGAGGCTGAGATGTCTAGTTCCAAATCTAACTGCATCATGGATGGTTAGCTTGGCTGCTCTCCCTGTGATTCAGTGATTAAAATTCCAGATGGGACTACAATAACTCTATTAATCTTGAATTCCATACATCGGTTTCAAAATAAAAACTCCTAGACCCTAGGCACCTCTATGCAATCTTTCCATATTCCCAGGGCAGCTTTAAAATGAAATAGATGAATAACTGCTTCACCAAAAGAGAGGTTCTGGTGAAAGGAGACATGGATACAGAGAAAAAGAGAAGATATTCTAGGAAATGAACCAAAACATTTCTGTCTGTATGAACAGGAAAGAAAATGGAAGATTTAATGCTTAGATCTCAGAGATTGACTAGTATAACCATCGTCCCCTTGCCCCTCCAGCAGATGAGGAAGAGATTTGTCCAAGATCACACAGCAATCCACAGCTGACTCAGGACCAGAATCTGATTAGAATCAGGACCAGGCTTCCTGATTCTAAGTCCAGTACTCCACCACATTTTAGAGCCCTATTTTGTAGTTCTATAGCCACAACAATCATCCTCAAAGAAGGATGCACTAAATTTCCCAATTAGCAACTACCTCTCGGTGAAGCATGTTAAGGGCCAGAGCAGGGAAGGGTGGCAAAAGGCCAAGCCAAGACATCACAATTACAAGGGCTAAGTGAGACATGTTTCTGACTGCTTTATGGGCTCTGCAGTCTTGCTGCTTCTTTGCTTTGAGCCAAGTCAATCATACTCTCTGTCATGGAGTGGGATTGGGGGGAGGATCAGTGAGAGGAGTGAATAAAACAGACCTTCCTGCTGGCAAAGATGTGTGGCCAAACTATGAATCTGCAAGCAAAAGAAGGGAGGTAATTGTAGAAGCATATGACAGCACCAGAAAGCTCTGGCACAACCAGCATCACCTCCCGCCCAGCGCCTGCCAGTTCACAGCAGCTGGTCAGAAAGCTTATGGCCTTGCGAACAGGACAGACCACAAGAGTAGAATCTGTATACCAGCCTCTGTGCCCTGCCCAGGCTTGACTCAGAAGCAGTGACGAATGCACTGGGCTAGTTAGTTCATTGGTACACTGAACGTGAATCCAGGTGACAACAAGGCAATGACTTTCCTGAAGATTGAAGTCACTTCCTGTTTGGGACCTCCAGTCCTGAGATGCACTCCCCTCACAGCTCAGGCTTCCATGAAGGATCACAGGCAACTCCTGGGCCGATGAAAGAAACGTGAGGAAAAGCCTAAGGGCGGTTGAGAGAGCCTTGAATGAAGGCTGAAATGTGACACTTTTTTTTTTTTTTTTTTTTGACTCAGAGTTTTGCTGTGTCACCCAGGCTGGAGTGCAGTGGTGCGATCTCGGCTCACTACAACCTCTCTGCCTCTCAGGGTCAAGCGATTCTCGTGCCTCAGCCTCCTGAGTAGCTGGGACTACAGGCGTGCACCACCACACCCAGGTAATTTTTTGTATTTTAGTAGAGACGGAGTTTCACCATGTTGCCCAGGCTGGTCTTGAACTCCTGAGCGCAGGCAATCCGCCCAATTCGGCCTCCCAAAGTGCTAGGATTACAGGCATGAGCCACTGCACCTGGCTAACACTTCTATATGAGTACCAAATCAGGGAATGAATGAATTCAGCATTTCAATCACATTCTTACCCAATGCCTGAATCACACTCACAAAACCAGGGCTTCAAATCCTTACTATAAAAAAGCATTATATTGTCGCTATAGGAAATACTCATAATTCTGGTTTCAGTGGGTTATGGCAGACTTAGAAATAATTGGATTTGTACAGATAAGGGAAACTTATCCCTTAAATGCCAAAAATTTTAAACAGTATTATCGTGACTTGTGAAATATACATGTTTATATAACATGTTTGCCAGATTTCTCAGCCCACTCGAACCTTTTTCCGGCTTACTCAGGGTAATCACAATCACATCCTTCATTACATTATGCTATTTTGTTTTCCGGTCTCCTCCCAGGATTTCAGGCCTTCAGCAGGCACTTCCTCCATCAGTTTGTCTGAGCTTCTTCCCTCCCTCCCCCACTGCAATATATCTGCCTGTTGCTTCTAATCTGTGCACCTAGGTAACCAGATTACAGGACTCTTTAGAGCTACGTTATAAACAAGGCACTAGAAAAGGTCTGGAGAATAACAGACCTTTAACGCTGTAAGGCTACCTCTGTGTGTTTGAGGGAGTTTGTGACTGTTTCTTCCATCCAGATTTGGAGCAGATTTTCAGAGAGCAGAGGGTGCCAGAGGCCTGACCTGGGGATAAATGCTGTGCTATGGAATATAAACCTGGAATCAGGCCATGCCTCATGCTCCCCTGTCCTCCACTCAACTCCCTAGAGCTCAGAGGGCTTTGAATGACAGAAAATTGGGAAGAACAATTGGGAATAAATATGAAGCCACGCCAGATTCTTCTTTCAGAAAAAGAAATAAGTGCTGACAAAGCAGGGGTAACACTAGCCTGGGGAATTTGCTCTAACCTCCACAGAGGAGCATCTCTGCATTGCACCTAGGGGAACTATAAGCGTTGAGGAAATTGAAAATGTGATTGTGGTTGGGCGCGGTGGCTCACGCTTGTACTCCCAGGGCTTTGGGAGGCCGGGGCTGGTGGATCACCTGAGGTCAGGAGTTCGAGACCAGTCTGGCCAACCTGACAAATCCCTGTCTCTACTAAAAATACAAAAATTAGCTAGACCTGGTGGCGGGCACCTGTAATCCCAGATACTCAGGAGGCTGAGCTCATGATTGTAGCAATACTTGAGATCTCTGTGGTCTTCCTTACAAACATTGGGGGGAAAACAACACATGTAATTTATAATGTCACAGCAATAACCATCGTGTATTCCATATTTTTACTACTTAGAAACCACTTTCATAGTCACTAACTCATTTGGTAAGCTATAGAGAAGGCCATTCTCCCTCCCATCCTAAGCTGTCACTTGCTACTCTAGGAAGGAACACTTGAAACTTCTCTATTTCTATTGTCTATAACATTCTTGGCAGCTAAATACTCACTGCATCCCCATACTCTGTAGGCAAGGATTACCACAGGGTTCTGCTGGGAGGGCTGGGCCAGATGCCAAAGGCCCAGCCAGACACAGGATATCAAAGGAGGATCATTTAGATGCTGGGGTCCCTGCCTTTTAGGGACGCCTAACTACAGAGTTCTGCCTCTGCCAGATTATTCACCCCCATACAGTGCACAGCAATCTCCCTCAGCCTGTCCCAGTGTCAGTTTTAGTCAAGGAGGTAATAATGCAGAATTCACAGGTCATCATTTCACCACTTTGGTCTGGACATCAAAGAACCAGCAGGATAATAATGATGGAAAAGTTATTTATCATCTCTGAATCTCGATTTGTCCATTCTTAAAATAGGAAGGGTAAAAGTCGCCCCTACCTAGTCTCCAGATATCTGGAGATGATAAATGAAGTACTACAGTAGAATAGTTTAATTTTTAAGGTGAATTTCTTTGAACTCCTTGGAAGGATCACATAAGTCTAAGGAATTCTAACTGGCTCAGAGTTATATATCTTGAGTCACTTAAAAGTTTTGCTAGAAATTGCACAAAATAACTGAAATTAAATACACAGAAAAGGGAATAAAACTTAGAATTTGATGTTGGGAAAGGAAAGAAAACTTAGCAAAGAAAGTGGCAACCAACAGCAGAGATCAAAATAGGAAGAGGAAGACAGGAAAATGTGAAATTGAAGAATTAAAATTTTGTTACTGGGAAAGAAAGCGGAAATGCAGGCATACTTTGAAGGTATTGTGGGTTGGGTTCCAGACCACTGTAATAAAGTGAGTATCGTAATAAAGTGAGTTACACAATTTTTTTGGTTTCCTAGTGCATATAAAAGTCATGTTTACACTATACTATAGTGTAGTAATTGTGCAATAGCATTGTGCCTATAAAAACAATAAACATGCCTTAACTTAAGATACTTTATTGCTAAAAAATACTAATGATCATTTGAGCCTTCAGCAAGTCATAATCTTTTTGCTGATGTTGATGGCTCCTGCCTGATCAGGGTGGTGGTTGCTGAAGGTTAGGGTGGCTGGGGCAATTTCTTAAAATAAGACAACAATGAGGTTTGCCACATCAATTGACTCTTCCTTTCCAAAAGATTTCTTTCTTTCTTTTTTTTTTTTTTTTTTTTTGAGAAAGAGTTTCATAGCCTGGAGCACAGTGGCAGGATCTCAGCTCCCTGCAACTTCCACCTCCTCGGTTCACACAATTCTTATGCCTCAGCCTCCTGAATAGCTGGGATTACAGGCGCCCGCCACCACACCCGGCTGATTTTTGTATTTTAATAGAGATGGGGTTTCGCTGTGTTGCCCAGGCTGGTCTGGAACTCCTGAGCTCAGGCAATCTGCCCATCTCAACCTCCCAGAGTGCTAGGATTACAGGCATGAGCCACCACGACTGGCCCAAAAGATTATTTATTTTATTTTATTTTATTTTATTTTTATTTTATTTTTTAGACAGAATCTCACTCTGTCACTAGGCTAGGTGCAATGGTGCAATCTTGGCTCACTGCAGCCTCCATCTCCCGGATTCAAGTGATTCTCCTGCCTCAGCTGGGACTAGAGGCATGCGCCACCATGCCCAGTTAATCTTTTTGTATTTTTAACAGAGACAGGGTTTCACCATGTTAGCCAGGATGGTCTCGGGATTCTTTGACCTCGGATCTGCTCCACCTCGGCTTCCCAAAGTGTTGGGATTACAGGCGTGAGCCACCGCACCCAGCCCAAAAGATTTCTTTATAGCATGCAATGCTATTTGATAGCATTTTACTCACAGTGAAACTTCTTTCAAAATTGGAGTCAGTCCTCTCAAACCCTGCCACTGCTTTATCAACTAAGTTTATGTCATTTCAACAGTGTTCATAGCAACTGTTGTTGTCATTTCAACAGTGTTCACAGCATCTTCACCAGGAGTAAATTCCATCTCAAAAATCCACTTTCTTTGCTCATCCAAAAGAAGCAATACCTCATCTGTTCAAGTTTTATTATGAGATTGCAGCAATCCAATCATATCTTCAGGCTTTACTTCTAATTCTAGTTCTCTTGCTATTTCCACCACATCTACAGTGACTTCCTCCACTGAAGTCTTGAACCCCTCAAAGTCATCCATGAAGGTTGGAATCAACTTTGTATTAGTCCATTCTTGCATTGCTATAAAGAAATGCCTGAGACTGGGTAATTTATAAAGAAAAGAGGTTTATTTGGCTCACAGTACTGCAGGCTGTGTAGGAAGCATGGCAGCATCAGCCTCTGGGGAGGCCTCAGGAAGCTTCCAATCATGGCAGAAGGCGAAGGAAGAGCAAGTAATTTCAGATGGCCAGAGTAGGAGAAAGAGAGCAGGGAAGAAGTGATACACACTTTTAAACAACCAGATCTCACGAGAATGTGATGACAGCAACTAAGGGGGATGGTGTTAAGCCATGAGAAACCACCCCCGTTATCCAACCACCTTCCTCCAGGCCCCAGCTCCAACACTGGGGATTACAATTTGACATGAGATTTGGGTGGGGACACAGATCTGAACCATATCAAACTTATTCCCAATTCCTGTTAATGTGGGGTTTTTTTTGTTTGTTTGTTTTTTGCTTTGTCTTTTGTTTTGTTTTGTTTTTTTGAGATGGAGTCTCACTCCGTCGTCCAGGCTGGAGTGCAGTGGCACAATCCCAGCTCACTGCAACTTCCACCTTCTGGGTTCAAGAGATTCTCCTGCCTCAGTCTCCCAAGTAACTGGGATTACAAGCGCCCACCACCACACCCGGTTAATTTTTTATATTTTTAATAGAGACAGGATTTCAGCATACTGGCCAGGCTGGTCTTGAACTCCTGACCTCAAGTGACTCACCCGCCTTGGCCTCCCAAAGTGCTGGGATTACAGGCCATGTTGGTATTTTGACCTCCTCCTGTTTATCACGAGTGTTCTTAATGGCATTTAGAACGGTGAATCCTTTCCAGAAGGTTTTCAATTTCCTTTGCCCAGATCTGTCAAAGGAATAGCTCTATGGTAGCCTTACAAAATGTATTTTTTTTAAAAATAGGACTTGAAAGTCTAAATTACTCCTTAATTCATCTGCTACAGAATGGATGCTGTGTTAGCAGACATGAAAACAACGTTAATTTCCTTGTACATAGCCATCAGAGCTCTTGGGTGACTAAGTGCATTGTTAATGAGCAGTAATATTTTGAAAGGAATCTTTTTTTCTGAGCAGTAGGTCTCTACAGTGGGCTTAACATATTCAGAAAACCATGCTGTAAACAGATGTGCTGTCATCCAGGCTTTGTTGTTCCATTTATAGAACACAAGCAGAATTTGGCATAATTCTTAAGGACCCTAGAATTTTCAGAATGATAAATGAATATTGGCTTCAATTTAAAGTCACCAGCTGCATTAGCTCCTAAAGAAGAGACAGCCTGTCCTTTGAAGCTTTGAAGCCAGGCACTGACTTCTCCTCTCCAGCTATTAAAATCCTAGATGCTGGCTGGGCACGGTGGCTCACGCCTGTAATCCCGGCACTTTGGGAGGCTGAGGCAGGCAGATCACTTGAGGTCAGGAGTTCAAGACCAGCCTGGCCAACATGGTAAAACCCCATCTCTGCTAAAAAATACAAAACATAGCTGGGCGTGGTGGTGGGCACCTGTAATCCCAGCTACTCGGGGAGAATTGCTTGAACCCAGGAGGCAGAGGTTGCAGTGTGCTGAGATCGCCCCACTGTACTCCAGCCTAGGCGACAGAACGAGACTCTGTCTCAAAAAAAAAAAAAAACACCTAGATGTCATCTTCTTCTAATATAAGGCTGTTTTGTCTACATGGAAAATCTGTTGTTTAGTGCAGCTATTCTTATCAATTATCTTAGTTAATCTTCTGGATAGAAGATTAACTAAGCTTCTCCATCAGCACTTGCAGATCTTTGCACTTTTGTATTATGGAGACAGCTTCTTTCCTTAAACCTCATGAACCAATCTCTGCTAGCTTCACAATTTTCTTCTGCAGTTTCCTCATCTCTCTCAGCCTTTATAGAATTGAAGAAAGTTAGGGCCTAGTTCTGGATTAGGCAGGCTTTGGTTTAAGGGAATATTGTGACTTAAGAAAACATTTGATCTTCTATTCAGACCACTAAAACTTTCTCCATATCGGCAATAAGGCTGTTTGCTTTCTTATCATTCACATGCTCATTGGAATAGCACTTTAATTTCTTCAACAACTTTTCCTTTGCATTCACAACTTGGCTAACTGGCACAAGAGGCCTCACTGGGCTTTTGACGTGCCTTCCTCACCTAGCTTAGTCATTTCTAGCTTTTGATTTAAGGTGAAAGATATGTGTCTTTCCTTTCACTTAAACACTTAGAAATCATTGTAGGGCTATTACTTGGCTTAATATCAATATTGTTATATTTCAGGGAATAGGGAGGCCCAAGGAGAGGGAGAGAGTTTGGAGAAGGGCCAGTCAGTGGAACAGTCTGAACACATAAAACATTTATCAATTAAGTTCACTGTCTTATCTGGGCACAGTTTGTGGCACACCAAAACAAGTATAATGGTAACATCAAAGATCACTGATCACAGCTCCACATAACAGATATAATCATAATGAAAAAGTCTGAAACATTGAGAGAATTACCAAAATGTGAGACAGAGACAAAGTTAGCACATGCTGTTGAGAAAATGATGCCAACAGACTTGCTCAATACAGAGTTGCCACAAACCTTCCATTTGTGAAAAACACAGTATCTGCAAAGTACAATAAAGCCAGGCACAATAAAACGAGGCATGCCTGTATAAACAGCAACTGTCAAGTGATGTTTTCCAACTAGAATTAAAAGATTACATAAGGAATTTTTCAAAGGAATTCAATCTGGAAGAACCGAGCAACAATTAAGAATGCATTATAAAGGATATGATACTTACATATGTGAAATAAATTTAAATGGCCAATTCCAACCAGAGTGAATGCTGCAGCTGGGTGTTAAAAATCTTTTAACCATACTGAGTTTGGCAGTGATTCTGTACAAGGATATGATTTACATTCAACGACTGACTATTTGGGTATCGCATCCAGTCTCAAGATACCAAGACCCACATGGAATACAGCAATGAAGCCAAAGGAAGGAAAGGGAGAACTAATCATCATGGCCCTATTTCAGATGCAGCCCTCCTTTACCCATCTTACATTTCTGCCCCTTTCATGCTTCTAAGCCAAGCCAGACAGTTATGCACAGAGTGGATAACTTACCTATGTCTGGCTTAAGGGCCTACCCTTCAGAAAGGTACACATCTTGGAGGTAAGGAAGCTGAGCTGCAATTCTGGCAGATTTGCACTACTTGGGTTGATCTACACTGACTCCAGCCACTCCTTTTCTAAGGAAGACACTAAAGGCAGTAAGATGATAGTATTTCTTTAGTTTGCTCACCCCTGAGATTCAAATGAAAAAGAATGACAGCAGGAAATTGTTACAAGAGCTGGGCATCCAAAGTCACCAAATACCATAGGATTGTGTGTGAACGTGTGTGTGCATGTACATACACACACACTAGTATACACTAGTAGTATGGTTCAGTTAAACACTATGAGTCAGGTCAGGAGCAGCCAACCACTTTTTATCTCTCAGGTTCCTTCTGGAAATTTGATCTTTACTTCTAGTGAGAAATCTGGAAAAGGATCCACTGGTTATCCTCTTCTTGGGAGAAAGACCACATTAACTTTCCTTCTCTCAGGACACTGGGGAATTCTGTTCACTTAGCCTTGTTAGAGGGTTAATCATTAATTAATTTATGGTGACACAACCATGAGACACTAGGGTCCCTACATAATTAGGCACAACCTGCCTCAGCCTTATAAGGTCAACCTCATAAAGAAGAAATATCTCACTTTCTATTCAAGCACTCCTGTTTGATCTGGGGGCACTTCTTATGTTCTTATGAGTGTGACGCTTGGGACAGAAGTAGAAGGGACAATGTGTGTTTTACGGTGAGTAATGAGAGAGGGAAAGGAAAAGGACTGTAACTGACACACAAGTGAGTACTGCCTGTGCTGCCTCCTTGCCTTAGGTAAAACAAGCACTGTCTGTTAGACTGAAGAGGTGGTCTAATATTCACAATCCAGTCTCTTACTGAATTCGAAAGATTAGCAGCAGCTATACATTCCTGGTGAGTGGGGTGGGAAGTTAGTGGTCAGTTGGTACTGAGGGGGTATAGCAGAGACTGTTAATAGACATGAAATCTACTAGGTATGCCTCTACATATCCCAGTCTTCCTTGTGGTTAAATTGGGGCTAGGTGATTAGTTCCTGCCAATGAAATGTATGCAGAAGTTCTGTGTTACCTCTGGGATGAGGCGATTAAGGCACATGGGCTTCCAGTTCTCTTTTTCTTTGCTACGGTGTCCTTGGAAGTCATCTGTTCCAGACGGCATAGCTATACGATAGAAGAAGGCCAACCAGTCTATATCAAACATTATGTGAGCAACAAATAAACCTCTGTTATTTTCTGTATCGGTCTCGCCTATCCTGACTAATACAGGCACCAAAGCAGTGTTCATTTAGGATGCCAGAGACTTTAGTGCAAGAAATTAAGCTACTCACACCCACAATGTATAGTTCCTTTTAGAGACACAAACTCTACCAGGATGATCAGATTTCATGTTTCCCAAGACTCTCTTCAACAAAACGTTGTCTTTGAAGGAGAATGGTTTGCCATGAATTAGTAACTTCAAGTGTAGAGGCCATCTCTCCTAAGGACACACATCTTCCAAATATCAAAAAGCATCCAAAACTTATTGAATAGCTCATGAAATCTCTTCCTAGGTACCTATCCTCTCCTTCTGCCACTTCCCATTTTACTGATGGCACTGGACACAAATGCTAGCTTATAGCCTTTATACACAGAACTCCCTCATATATTAGGTTCCCATTAAAAAAACAAACAAAAAAGGAGACACAACTAAGTTTCTGTTTATCAAAGACATCTGATAGTGGCAAGCACCTGTAGTCCCAGCTACCTGGGAGGCTGAAGCAGGAGGATTGCTTGAGCCCAGAAATTCAAGTCCAGCTTCCGTGACATGGCAAGATTCCATCTCAAAAAAAAAAAAAAAAGTCTCAATTTCTTGTAGGCCCTGGCTCAGTGTATTTTTAAAGTTTAGAATAGGAGGGAGAGGAACCTCCTTCATTCACTGTCTCTAAAATGTCTCATATTTGCCTCTCTCTATGTCTCAGTGAGCCAGCAGGTCCAGTATAAGATAGGAAGCACAACACTTCATTTATTTTTTTATTTTTATTTGTTGAGACAGAGTCTCACTCTGTCACCCAGGCTGGAGTACAGTGACACGATCTCCATTCACTGTAATCTCCATCCCCTGGGCTCAAGAGATTTTCCTGCCTTAGCTTCCCCAGTAGCTGGGATTACAGGTGCACACCACCATGCCTGGCTAATTTTTTTTTTTTTTTTTTGTATTTTTGGTAGAGACAGGGTTTCGCCATGTTGTCCAGGCTGGACTCGAACTCCTGACCTCAAATGATCCACCTGCCTCAGCCTCCCAAAGCTCTGGGATTACAGGTGTGAGTCACTGTACCTGGCCAGGAAGCACAACACTTAAAACCTTGAAAACGAAAGGGCTGGGACCACTTCCACTTGGCACTCTTCACCAATGAGGGAAGACTTCTTTTAAATGTTTTTCACTACAACCAGTTGAAGGCTCTACCTTTCAGAGCATCTACTTACTGAGCTGACAGCGATCCCATATACAACTGCTTATTGGAAAAGACCAAACTATGTCTTTAAAAATGTTTCTTTAAAAAGCAGGTCACATCACCAATGAAAATTTGTAAACTTACATACACAGAGAAATATTTTTCTTGGGTTACTGACTTGATAGAAATTTTGATATATTCTCCCCCTAAAGGAACCAGTGAAAAGGCCTGTCTGCTGATAAGGGGCTATCCAAAAGCCATGGCTTGGGTCCTGTGTACAAGCTTGCCTCTTGCTCCGCAGCTGGAATCTAGTTCTGTTGGGAGAAGACAGTCAGAGAAGTCCTTACATCTCTGACCCCGAAAACCTCTTCTGAGCATTGCCCAACACTCCTGTTATACAACATGCAAAACAAATAATCAACCTTAAAAGTCAGGCAGCCAAAGCTCTACTCGAATAATAAGCCCTTTTACAAACCGCTTGTCATCTGCCAAAATCAGCTCCAAAGGAACACCAGGAACTCAAAATTCTATTGTTCTCATTAACTACTTGGGGGAACTAGACAAGCTTCGATGGCTTTATTGGTTTTCTGAGAGACAAAAGACATTAAGATTTTTATCTATCTGCACCCTGTCTTTGATCTCAATAATTTAATTGTAGCTCCAGTCCCACCATCTCTGAGAGGCCTCTATTAAAAGGGCGAGCTAGAAAGGGGACCCCGGCCTTTGCTTAGAACATATGCTATTTTCTCTACTTCTTTCCTGCCTGATTGTTAGGGTGGGAAAAGAATCTAAATGCCAACTTTTCCTGAAAATTTATTGAGAGGGAGGGAGAGGGCAAGACAGAAGCATCTGAAATTTAGTCTTCTGCCTGTGAGGGCTCTCTGGCTGAAGTTCAAAAGGAAAGAGGAGCTTTGTCCAAGGAAAACTATTCAAAACTGTGTTTGGTGCACTTGGGAAAGGCTGGTGGTGCATTGTTGGCCCAGAACAGGTTCTCTGGGATTCAAAATGCAGGGTGAGGCTTTTTTTTTTTTTTTTTTTAAAGATGGAGTCTTGCTTTGTCGCCCAGGCTGGAGTGCAGTGGCGTGATCTCGGCTCACTGCAACCTCCGCCTCCCGTGTTCAAGCACTTCTCTACTTCAGCCTCCCGAGTAGCTGGGATTACAAGTGCCCTCCACCACGCCCGGCTAATTTTTTTTTGTATTTTTAGTAGAGATGGGGTTTCACCATCTTGGCCAGGCTGGTCTTGAACTCCTGACCTTGTGATTCACCCACCTCGGCCTCCCAAAGTGCTGGGAATACAGGCGTGAGCCACTGCTCCAGGCCAGGGTGAGGCTTTCTTTTTTAGGCATCAGACAAGATTTATTCACAATTCCATATTTTCTGAGAAGGATTAAAATTTTTCTTAGGTCCCCAAACTAGAAGGCAATATCAATACTGGTCTTGGTTATATGCATTTATCATAATATTCATTTAAATAGCAGATTGGGGTTCCCTGAAACAATTAGCCCTGTTTCTGTTTCCATGCAAACAGGACAGACAGAAGTCATTCAAAAATTCTTTTTCAAACCAGATATGAACAAAGAACTCTCAAGTCTGGATGCAATGTTGAATCCAGTAATCATGCTCCTACAACCAGCCAGATCTCTCAAAAGGCAAGGTGAGAACGAGGAGCCGCACGGCAGTACGGTCACCGTGCTGCCAAGTGAGGACAGGGATCATCACTGTCTGGAGGGTTGTTAAGTGGTCCTATTAAGAACATCTTCCAGGTAAATGCTTTCAGTGAAACAAAAACAAACAAACAAAAAAGAAAATCTGATGAGAGAAATCTGTTATAAAACTCATCTCTGATGAACCACAAAAGGGATTTCAATGTGTACTTGACATTAATATCCCAGGCCTGCCAACTCACAGATACGAAGCTCAGGATTTCCCTCCTCTATAAAGTCTTACTACCCTGCCTTTTCCTGTTCCTGTTCCTGTTCCCGCCTGTTAAACTGATCCCTTCTTCTGCTAGGCTGCATACATACTGATTTGATCGCATTTATTTCCTTCACTAGCTTATAGGATTTCTGAGAGCAGGGACCAAGCCTTTTTCATCTCTGCATCCCCGTTGTTAGCACAATAACTGGAACATTGTAGGTGTTCATTAAGTTGTTTAATTGCTGAGAAGATTAATAATACTGATAGTTAACTTTTGAGTGTTCAGAAACTCTATGTTTAACATCCTATATTTCTCCTCATTTTCCAGGTGAGAGAGCTGAGGCACTGAGATGTTAAATATCACGCCTAACCTCATCCAGCCAATAACTGGCAAAGCAACAATACAAACTAGGTGATCAGGCTCCAGAACCTTCATTCTTAACTACTACACAGAGTGGCACACAGGAATGAATGAGTGATCTCATAAAAGGGCTATATACCTATGAAACTATTAAATAAGAACTGAAATTGGTTTGATTTAGAAACCTGGTTTATTCACACAAAAATTGATTAAGTAGATATCCAGTACTCTCTGCCAAGCCCAGTGCTAAGCATTAGTGGTACAAAGAGAAAAAATATGGTCCTATTCCTCAACAAGAAGAGAAACAAACAATGAACGGTCACTAAGCACTCACTGTTAAGTAAGTGCTTAATAGTAAGCTGGGCACTGTTCTAAGTACTTCACATTGTTAGTCTCGTTAATCTTTACAAAATCCCTATTATGAGACCCCAGTCATATTGTTATTATTAAACTGAGATGAGACAGATAAGAAACTGAGACTCAGGAAGGTTAAGCAAGTTGCAAGAGCCACCATTTGAATATAAGCAGCCTAGCTCCAGAACCCATGCTCTCATCATTATACTCTACTGCCTCATCAGTTTATAACCACACAACCATAACACAATGTGATATGTGCTAAGAGAAAGCAAGAGAAAAAAATACTATAGATGCAGAGAGGAAATGATGACTTTTGCCAGAGGGAGCTCAAAGAAGGCTCTGTAGAGCAGGTAACATATGATCTGGGCCTTGAAGGTATGAGAATAGGAAAGAAATTCAGGCCAGGCACAGTGGCTCATGCCTGTAATCCCAGCACTTCGGGAGGCTGAGGCAGGCAGGTCACTTGAGGTCAGGAGTTCGAGACCAGCCTGGCCAACATGGTGAAATCCCGTCTCTACTAAAAATATAAAATTTAGCCAGGCGTGGTAGCAGGTGCCTGTAGTCCCAGCTACTCGGGAAGCTGAGGCAGGAGAACTGCTTGAACCCAGGAGGGGGAGGTTGCAGCGAGCCAAGATCACACCACTGCATTCCAGCCTGGGTGACAGAGCGACACTGTATCTCAAAAACATAAAAATAATTTTAAAAAATTCAAACCAAAACGCTACATGGAGACCAGTCAAACTTGTATGTGTCTCCAAAGCCACCACTACTAAAGTACAAAGCTAAGAAGCAAGCCCAGCACTATACTGTCTTCTACTGCTGAGGCCACTTCTCACCAAGGAACAGGGAAATGACCAGTGAATCTGTGGCCAGAATCTTTATGTCAAGTTTCTCACTTAGTTGAAACGCTCCCTGGGGTTTTAGTCAGCTTCACAGCACCTGTAAGAACTTCTTTTCCCCTCCCTTCCATACAATAGATAATGTTTCTGGAAGGAGACCCTCAGACTCTCTTTAGTGTAACTTGAGGCCAGATCTTTCAAGGTTGGCAAAGGAGGCTGGAATCACCATGTGGGTGAGAGGGATAGCTGGACCTCACAGCCCCAATTTTTCCATACATGAAGATACTCTCTGCTCTGTTAACTGCAGAGGTTCTGAATTCAGTTGTATTAAAGGGCATCCATGGGTTCCCCTTAGAGTTCATTCCACTCAAACCTATTGGCAACATCCCGTCCTGTGATTGCTACCTTCCCCGAGGATTACTGGGTGCTATCCCCAAGAAATGCAGGTGAATAAGTACAAGTGAACTCAACTCTCGCTAAGTACTCCTGGAGCAAATCTGCAATTATTTCTCCCACTCAAAACACCCTCTCTTGGCCCCACATACCATTTGAGTTACTGACTCATTTCTTTGCTCACCTTTAAAACAAAAATCTTGAAAAGATTTGTCTATACTCCCTGTCTACAATTTTTCTCTTCTCTTTCCCTTTTGAACCATTCTAATCAAGCTTTTGTCCACTGAAACAGCTTTTATCAAGGCTACTAGTGACCTCTATGTTGTTAAATTCTACCAAAAATTCCCAGACCTAATCTTACTTGGCCAACCAGAAGTATTTTTCACAGTTGATCATTCTCTCTTCCTTGAAGTACCTTCTTCACTTGGCTTCCAGGATACCACTGTCTTCTGGTTTGCCTTCTACCTTCTGGCCAGTCTTTCTTAGCCTCCATTGTTTGTTCCTCTTTACGTTCCTAAACTCTAAATGTTGAGATGTCTCAGGGCTTGGTCCTCGGTCTCCTTCTCTTTAACTCTTCTCACTCCTTGGTGATTTCGTCTGTATCATACCTTAAATACTATGTAGATGTCTATGACTCAAAAATTTTTATCTCTGGCCCGGGCCACTCCCCTGAAGGCCAGGCTCATACATCCCACAGCTTATGCAACACCCTCACTTAGATGTCTAATTGGCAGCTCAAATTAAACATATCCAAAATTGAGCTTCCAATACACACTCCCAACCCTGTTCATCTGACAGTCTTCACCATTACAGTTAGTGGCAACTCTATCTTTCCAACCATTCAGGCCAAAAGCCTTGGCATCATCTTGGACAGAGATGCTATATTACAGAACTCCAGGGGGCACTAGACACTTTTTTGTCACTGCTATTAGTGTTATGCCATATGGTGACCCTGCTTTCCTTGATTCCTCTTACATCCTACATCTGATCTGTTAGCAAATCCAGTTGACTGTACCTTCAAAATGTATCCAAAATTCAACAACTTCTCCCCAAGTCCACTGTCCTCCCCTGACCCAAGCTTGCCCTCTTAAATTTACTTTCCACAAAGCAATCACAGCAATCCTTATAAAATATAAGTCAGATCACATCACTCCCCTACTCAAAATTTCCCAGTGCTTCCCATCACACTCAAAATTCTTACACTAGCCTACAAGATGCTGGATTGCTTTTTACTTCTATATTTATCCCTATCTAATAGACTGTATATTTTCTTTATTCATCTCACTTATTGTCCGCTGCCCATATGTGAATATAAGCTCCATAAAGTCAGGGACTTGGTCTGTTTTATTCACAGATGAAGCCCCAGCATCTACAGCAATACCTGACACAAAGTACGCACTCAATATGTATTTGTAAATGGAATGAATGAAGTAGATTGAGTAGGGGAAAATCTTGACACATGGGCCAGAATTATACCAAAACGCAATATGACAAGTGAAATGGCATTTGAGGAGCAAGCTAGTGCTGAGACCTAGTCAAGCCCCAGGAGATGTTTTTAGTTTCTACTTCCTACCATTGTTTTGACATTTTGTCTGAGGAAGTCTCCATTCTTTTGTCTCCTAAAGAGAAAGAAATTGACTATATAGCAAAGTAAGGAGCTCCCCCTAGTGGAAGTAACTCCATCAAAGCAATGGAATAGAAAATCAAAGCCTGGTGCTTGAAATTACAAAGATCACTGGGGACAAAGGAAGTGACTCCAGCATTTCACAGGAAAAATCCTCAGTGGAAACACTGGAGAACTAAAGATTAGATCTGAAGTACATGGGGGAACTTACCAATTTATTTTATTGTTGAACCTCTTTTATTTATTTAAAGTTGAACAACAGGCCAGGCACAGTGGCTCACGCCTGTAATCCCAGCATCTTGGGAGGCCGAGGCGGGCAGATCACTTGAGGTCATGAGTTGGAGACCAGCCTGGCCAACATGAAGAAACTGCTAAAAAAAAAAAAAAATTAGCCAGGTGTGGTGACATGCACCCATAATCCCAGCTACTCGGGAGGCTGAGGCATGAGAATTGCTTGAACCCGGGGAGTGAAGGTTGCAGTGAGCTGAGATCGTGCACTGCACTCCAGCCTGGGCAACAGAACGAGAATCTGTCTCAAAAAAAAAAGTTGAACAACATATGTACCTACCCTCAAGGAATTTAAAATTTGGTAGAGAATGTAACTCACGAATACAAATAAGCACAAAGCAACGAGTATGGATGTAAATCAGTGAATATGAGCCAAACAAGACGAATAAACTAAAAGATATGACTCACTCAGGAAAAAGAGGGATTACTTTAGGCTGAGGAAATCCAGGAAAACATCTTGGAGGGAGTGGTTCTTGAGCGGCACCTTGAAAGACAAATAAAATTTAAATAAGCGAGTACTATATGTAAAGACCTAAATCTAGAGAAGGGCACATCATGTGAAATTCCAAGCAGACCAGTGGGGCTTTATAAAGGTCACAATTTGAGTGATAACACAGAACCTGAAACCCTCCTTGAAAAGAGCAGAGAGGGATTCCTGAGAGAAAGGTCCTTGGCAAAGGTGAACACAGGCAGGGACCAAAGAAAGTCCCTTTCTTCATTTTCCCTTGGATGAAAGGAACACTACTTAAATGTATAGGGAAAAAAAAAGAAAATAATATAACTGCAAGTGGTTATTCTCTTCCATGGTAATGCCTACTGAGGCAGTTTTCTGGTGAATCTAGAGGAGGGGTCCACAAACTTTTTATTTAAAGGGCCATATAGGCTGGGCATGGTGGCTCATGCCTGTAATCCCAGCACTTTGGGAGGCTGAGGCGGGTGGATCGCTTGAGCCCAGGAGTTCGAGACCGACCTGGACAACACAGTAAGACCCCATCCCTACAAAATATTTAAAAATTAGCTGAGCATGGGGGGGTGCACTTGTAGTCCCAGCTACTTGGGAGGATGAGGTGAGTAGATTGCTTGAGCCCAGGAGTTCGAGGCTGCAGTGAGCCGTGATCACTCCACTGCACTCCAGCCTGGGTGATAGAGCGAGACCTTGTCTCACTAATGAATAAATGAATGAATGAATGGATGAATGAATGGACAGATAGTAAATATTTGTGGCTTTGTAGGTCATATACAGTATCTGTCACAACTACTCAACTCTTCCATCACAGGGTAATAGCAGTGATAGACAATATATAAACAAATAAACAATAAAACTTTATTTACAAAAATAGATGGCAGACCAGATTTGGTCCACATGCTGAAGTTTGCTGACTCCTGGCCTACCAATAAGAGAAGCAGTTACATGATTCAAATGCTTAATCACACCGGGCTTTGGTAGCCCAATGTGTTCATGGATGCAACAGAGATACACCTACCTCCAGTATCAGATTGGGCAAGTTCTTGGGTTGGGTTCCTTCTTTTCTGACCAGCGCTTAGATGTATACTGCCAATATTTGCCTCTCTAGTACTTCTTTTTAATTGCTGGTCACCCTAAAAACAAAACCCATCTCATTTGAAATCCTCCATTATTAGAAAGCTATTGATAGGACTATTGATAGGGCTCACAAGGCAGCGTTTATCTTGATACATTTTCTTTTTCAGGGTCTGGACCTCACCTTGGCTTTGCAAGATAAGAAATCCAATCTAGGCCAGGTGCAGTGGCTCATATCTGTAATTCCAACACTTTGAGAGGTCAAGGCAGGCGGATCACCTGAGGTCAGGAGTTCAAGACCAGCCTGGCCAACATGGTGAAACCCCATCTCTACTAAAAATACAAAAATTATCCGGGCACGATGGTGGGTGCCTATAATCCCAGCTACTCGGGAGGCTGAGGCAGGAGAATCGCTTGAACCTGGGAAGTGGAGGTTGTAGTGAGCCGAGATCGTGCCACTGCACTCTAACCTGGGTGACAGAGCAAGACTCTGTCAAAAACAAGAAAAAAGAAAAGAAAGAAAGAAAGAAGGAAGGAAGGAAGGAAGGAAGGAAGGAAGGAAGGAAGGAAGGAAGGAAGGAATTCAATCTCGAGTTGTCTGAAATTGGGAAGACTATGAAAGCTCTACTTATCAGTAAAAGTCCCAGAGGAAGGCAAGTAGCATCAGTTTACATTCAGTAGCTGTTTTACAGAGATCACCCTGATACTTTGTTACCTGCAAGGGAAGGGGGAGCCTCCATTCTTAGATGTTTTCCTGCCCTGAAAAAAAAAAAGTGACAAATTGGCAATATGAATACTTACAAGAGGCATTAGCTATAAGCTTTGTGAAAAGAGAGATTATTTTTTAAATTAGAAATAATCTTTTATTTTTACAAAAACAGTATATATTCATTGTGAAAAATTCGAAAGCAAAAATAACTAAATAGAACATTGTGTTCCCATCACACAGAAATCACCACTGTTAACAGCTTAGTATATATCTTTTCAGATATTCTTTCTAAGTATATGTAATACATATACGCATTTTCTTCCAAAAATGAAATACCGTACAAAATGTTTTACAACTGCCCTTTTCAGTTAATGACCTCCACCATTTCATCTTAATAAGTTTTCACATCATCTAATAACCATCCATATACAAATTTCCCTAATTTTCCCAAAAATGTCCCATTAAGCAAGTTTGTTTAAATCATGATCCAGTCTCAGACCACACGCTGCATCTTAAGTCTCTTTTCACTGAAAACAGTGTCTTCTTCCAGGACAAAAATTTTGTTTCATGCTGTATCCCCAATGCATTTAACAGTTCTTGGTACATAACAGTAACTCAATAAATATTTGTATAATTAATTAATAAAAAATTTAGGGGGTGGGGGATTCATGGTAGAGTTTATCTCATCAACCCATTACCCTTTAGCTCAATTTTATAGAAAATAAAAATAAAGACCAGAGACATAAAGTGACTTCCCAAGGTCACACAGCAAGTATATGTCAATTGTTTTCCATACTTTTTTTTTTTTTGAGATGGAGTCTTGTTCTGTCGCCAGGCTGGAGTAGAGTGGTGCGATCTCAGCTCAACTGCACTCAGAGGTGCAACCTCTGCCTCCCGGGTTCAAGCAATTCTTCTGCCTCACTCTCCCAAGTAGCTGGGACTACAGTTGCACGCCACTATGCCCAGCTAATTTTTGTATTTTTAGTAGAGACAGGGTTTCACCATGTTGGCCAGGACGGTCTCAATCTCTTGACCTCGTGATCTGCCCACCTCGGCCTCCCAAAGTGCTGGGATTAAAGGCATGAGCCACTGCGCCCAGCCCTTTTGTTTGTTTGTTTGTTTTGAGACGGAGTCGCCCAGGCTGGAATGCAGTGGCGTGATCTCGGCTCACTGCAACCTCTGCCTCCTGGGTTCAGGCCATTCTCCTGCCTCAGTCTCCCAAGTAGCTGGGACTACAGGTGCCCGCCACCACGCCCAGCTAATTTTTTGTATTTTTAGTAGAGACGGGGTTTCACCACGTTAGCCAGGACTCGATCTCCTGACCTCATGATCCGTCCACCTCGGCCTCCCAAAGTGCTGGGATTACAGGCGTGAGCCACCACGTCCAGCCCAACTTTTTATTCTATTAAACCAGGAGTTGGCAAGCTTTTCTGTGAAGGTCAGAGAGTTAATAATTTAGAATTTATGAACCAAGAAGCAAGATCGAGGATACTATATAAGTATTTACATAATGAGAGAAAACAAAATTGTACAAATTTTTAATTAATGAAATTTAAAATGTAATAACAATTGACTATAAGGTTTCATAATACAGTTCTACTAATGAAAAGATTAGAATAGAAAAATAACATTTTGCTTCATTGGGGTTGAAAATTAGTGTTCCCTATCATCAAATTTGTTGTCACTTTTCATCTGAAAACACATTCTTAGCTCACAAGTCATAGATTGCCAATTCCTATACTACATCATGCAGCTTGTTTGTGGTTTGCTTTTCTTTTAAAGTTTAAGTGAAAATAACATTCCTCATAATTGACAGTTACATTTGGGTGCTGGCTTATTGGAGCTATATGATAGTAAAGCACCAATGAGGAAAACAATTCATCTTTATTTTATTTTATTTTATTTTATTTTATTTTATTTTATCGCCCAGGCTGGAGTGCAGTGGTGTGATCTCAGCTCACTGCAACCTCTGCCTCCCAGGTTCAAGCGATTCTCCTGCCTCAGCCTCCCAAGTAGCTGGGACTACAGGCACACACCTGGCTAATTTTTGTATTTTTAGTGGAGATGGGGTTTCGCCTATGGTCTCGAAACTGGTCTCGAACTCCTGACCTCAGGTGATCCACCCACCTCGGCCTCCCAAAGTGCTGGGATTATAGGCATGAACCACCGCGCCCAGCCCACATTTTTAAAAAGTATGTATTGTGTTACTTCAGTTATTCTAGTAGCTAGCTGTTGAGCATGCCTGTCTTCTTTCATTTAGATGGACAGAAGGTAGGCTGCATTGTGATGGTCACATTCATAATTAACCATGTGTTAATATTTAATAAGGCTGACCAATTTAAAAATCAGTGCAAGTGAGGATAGTAATCAGCCTATGTTGGGGCTTCCTTTTCTCAAATAAAAATATGCTCTTTAAAGATATATAGGTAAATATTCAAAGAGTTAAAAGAACAGAAAGTGGTTGCTTTTGGGGGCAACATGGAACGGGAAGGAAAGCAAATGATTCCTTTTTTAAAAAAGCAAATCTTGTAGAACTATTTGATTTTTTTAAAACTACAGTATGATACCTGTAATCCCAGCACTTTGGGAGGCTGAGGTGGGAGGATTGCTTGAGCCTAGGAGTTCAAGATCAACCTGGGCAACATGGCAAAAGCCTGTCTTTTTTTTTTTTTTTTTTTTTTTTTTGAGATGGAGTCTTGCTCTGTCACCCAGGCTGGAATGCAGTGACGTGATCTCAGCTCACTGCAACCTCCACCTCCTGAGTTCAAACAATTCTCCTGCCTCAGCCTCCTGAGTAGCTGGGATTACAGGTGCACACCGCCACACCTAGCTAATTTTTGTATTTTTAGCAGAGATGAGGTTTCGCCATGTTTGCCAGGCTGGTCTCGAGCTCCTGACCTCAGGTGATCCATCCACCTCGGCCTCCCAAAGTGCTGGGATTACAGGTGTGAGCCACTGCGCCCAGCCGTGAAACCCTGTCTCTATACAACATTTAAAAATTAGCCAGCCATGGTGGTGTGCACCTGTAGTCCCAGGTATTTGGGAGGCTGAGGTGAGAGGATTGCTTGAACCCAAAAGGTTGAGTCTACAGTGAGCTGTGATCGCACGCGCCACTGTACTCCAACCTGGGTGACAGAGCGAGATGCTGTTTCAAAACAAACAAAAAACCTACAGTATGTACTTGTATAATTTTGATTAAAATAAACAAAAGAAAACCAGAGGCACATTAAGACCCCTTCTGGAAAAGGTTTCTTTAATACTTTCCTCCACCTGCCTTCAAGCAGGGTTAAGTGTTCTCTTTCTGCTCCCCAGAGCATCTTGTCCTCAACTCCCTTCAGAGCACTTAACAAGCTGTACTGTCATTGTGCTCCTTGCAAGGAAGGACTATGTATTATTCATTTCAGCTCCTATTTTTTACAACACTAAAAAAGGCATTCGTTAAATGAAGTGAAACTAGCTAAACCAAATACAACCAAAAATCACTCAATCTAGGCAAATTAACATCACAATGAGACACCAATCAAAAAGACAGACAAGAAAGTATTGGTAAGGATGTGGAGAAATAGAAATCCTCATACATTTACCAGTGAGGAGAGAAAACAGTGCAGCCACTTTGGAAAACAGTCCAGAAGTTCCTAAAAATTTAAACATACGGTTACTTTATAAAACCCAGCAATTCCATTCCTAGGTACATACCCAAGAGAACCCAAAACATACGTTCACACAAAAACTTGTATACGAATATTCACAGAATTATTCATAACAACCAAAAAGTGGAAACAACTCAAATGCTTATTAACTGATGAGTGGAAAAACAATATGGTATATCCATCAATGTAATATTATTTAGCTAGAAAAAGGAAGGGAGTACTGATAATGTTACAAAATGGATGAACCTTGAAAACAGCATGTTAAGTGAAAGAACAGAGACACAAAACGCCACATATTGCATGAATCCATTCATATGAAATGTCCAGAAAAAGCAACTATATACAGACAGAGAGCAGACAAATGATTGCCTAGGGCTAAATATGAGAGAGGAGATTAACTGCAAACAGCTTCTGGGAATTCATGGGGGATAGGGGAAATGTTCTAAAACTGTATTGTGGTGATGGTTGCATAACTCCATAAATTTATTTTTATTTATTTGTTTAGTTTTGAGACAGGGTCTTGATCTGTCACCCAGACTGGAGTGCAGTGGCACAATCACAGCTCACTGCAGCCTTGACCTCCCTGGCTCAAGTGATCCTCCCACCTCAGCCTCCAAGTAGCTGGGACTACAGGTGTGCGCTACCACTTCTGGCTAAATTTATTTTTTAAATTGTACACTTAAAATCAGTGGATTTGATGGTATATAAAGAACAAGCCTGGGAAAAAAATTCCTCAATCCATTACATTATACAGTTTCTTTACAAATTAACTGTTTTTCCTCAAATAGACTACTTCTATTAAGAACCGTGGTGAGGCTGGTGGCAGTGGTTCACACCTGTAATCCCAGCACTTTGGGAGGCCGAGGCAGGTAGATCACCTGAGGTCAGGAGTTCGAGACCAGCCTAGCCAACATCTTGAAACCCCGTCTCTACTAAAAATACAAAAATTAGCCGGGCGTGGTGGTGGCATGCCTGTAATTTCAGCTACTCAGGAGGTGGAGACAGGAGAACTGATTGAACCCGGGAGGCAGAGGTTGCAGTGAGCCGAGATCGTGCCACTGCACTCCAGACTCTGTCTCAAAAAAAAAAAAAAAAAAACAAAAAACCGTGGTGAGGCCAGGCGCAGTGGCTCACGCCTGTAATCCCAGCACTTTGAGAGGCCCAGGTGGGCTGATTACTTGAGGTCAGGAGTTCAAGACTAGCCTGGTGAATATGGTGAAACCCCATCTCTACTAAAAAATACAAAAACTAGCCGGGTCTTGTGGCCAGCTACTCAGGAGGCTGAGGCGGGAGAATTGCTTGAACCCAGGAGGGCAGAGGTTGCAGTGAGCTGAGATCGCGCCATTGCACTCCAGCCTGGGCCACAGAGCAAGACTCTGTCTCAAAAAAAAAAGAAAAAAAGAACCGTGATGAATTAAGTTTCTGAGCCATTTCTGTCGGTTGGGACTTGGGGCTGTGCTGCATAGACATCACAGCCAGCATCTCAGTCTGTGAAATTGTAGGATGTCTTGAGGTGTAAAACGTGTTTCCAGTTGAGTGACGCCAGTGTGTAGTCTAGATAGTCCCTAGCCTCTCTGCCAGTTTAAGTGTGAGAGTGCCTAAGGCCTCTACACCAAGCAAGAAACTAGTCAGTTAACAAACTCACGTCTTGAAACTGCCCAGCCCAGTTCACAACCAGGTGAATTGTTCTGAAAATGATTGATCAAATTACTGATTTGATTTTTCTCCTTTTTTTGGAGGGTGGGCAACTGGGTAAGTGCTTATTGGGCAAGGATGTTTGGGCAAGGATGTCCGACCAGATCAGCCAAGAGATACAAAGTCCATCCCGTCGACCTGTCCCCTGGGGTACTACAGGGGAAAGCTCATCTCTCCAAGGCCAGTGGGGAGGCACAATGGGATTTAACAGCACCTCTCCTGGCTAGGGGAAAGGCTGGGACAAAGTCCCTCCTTTGTTGCATTGCGGGAAGGGCCAAACCTGCCACAATGTCAGGGTGAGGTGTCTGTTCCCGGGGCCTCCTGGTAACCGGTAAGCTCATGCGACTGCTCCGGAACTTCAGGCGCTTTCGCCGCTGCAGCCCCACCGTCCGGCCCGCGCACGACGAAACGAGCAGGCGGTGGAGCGAGGAAAGCAGCCCAAGCCGGCTCGGCACTTTGCCGCTCACTCCTGGCAGCCGTCCGGGAATCCCCAGGCGGTCCCCCACGACCCTGCGCGTGACCCCCCTGTCACGTGGCCGCCGTCCCTTTCTGGACACGCCATTGCTTCTGGCGCCCCCTGGTGACCAGAAGAGAATAGAGCTGGCGCCGCGAGCGCGAGCCTGCCGGTCAGCTGGACCCTTCGCGAGCGGGCGGCGCTGTCTCGGCCTCCGCGGCGGAAATGGCCCCGTCGGTGGCACCGGGGCGTGCTCCGCGACACCTAGGAGCTGACTCAAGCCCGAACTGTAGTGGGTGGAAGCGGCTTCCACCCTTTCCTCCCTTCCCCCGAAATGGAAAAGAACCCCTGCGAAGACAGAATGGCCAGATAATTATCTTGAACCTGGATTCCAGCTCCCTTGTGCAAAAACAGAAGAATAAGGCAGGGTTTTGGAGTTTACGTTTGTTTGTTTGATTAAGAGGGTTTTGCTGATGTTCCTGAAAACATGTATTTGTAGCCCCGAGATTGTGAACTAATTATTACTTCTGAGTCTCATTGTCCTCTTCTATAAAATAGGGACAATAATGGTGAGGTGTTTGTGAGGATTCACAGGTGTTTGTGAGGATCAAATGAAATAATCCACCTGAAGGTTTTAGCAGACAGGTTAAAGCTACTTGTTTAGCTTTAAACTAGCTAGTTTAGCAACTAACTCAGGTCTCAAACACCTTCGAGAAATGAAAGGATTTTGACACTATAAAATAAACACGTGCCTAAGGTGCACTGTCCATTAAAAAATGTATGTATATGGGAATTAAAACTGTCTATCCCCAAACTCGGTCTGGACACTGAGAATCAAAAACCCCACATTAGCATCTACATAAAAAGGACTTTGCTAGTCCACTGTCTTCATTCGCATTACTTTTCCAGAACGTCCTCTGCAGGCAAATGGTTTCTGCATTACAGGATCTTCCGCAAAGACCCATCAACTTGTCAATGGACAGCACCAACAGTTTGCACTCTAAAATTTTTTGAATGCCTCTCATTAAAATCCTCCTCTTGCTATTAACACCAATCCTAGAATGTTGTTATCTTGTGGTTCTTACCCAATCCCAGTCAAATCCCGACATTGAAAGACTCACCGCCTTAAGCCCATTTTTCATTTCTCAGTAAATTCTGATCTTTCTTTTCCTGTCTGAAGCACTGCTAAAGCTTCACGAAGTGGTGTTCTCCCATAGTGAGGGAAGCAATAAATGCAGCTTCATCATATCATCAGGTGCATTGGTGATATATGGGGAGCCAGCATTTGATTTGTATTTTTTTAGAGATGGGGTCTTGCTCTATTGCTCAGGTTGGTCTCCAACTACTGGCCTCAAGCGATCCTCCCACTAATTCAATTAATGGTGTTGGAATAATTAGCTAAGCATTTGCACGGCTGTCGCCCAGGCTGGATTGCAGTGGCATGATCTTGGCTAACTGCAACCTCCGCCTCCCAGGTTCAAGCAATTCTCCTGCCTCAGCCTCCCAAGTACTTGGGATTACAGACACATGCCACCACACCTGGCTACGTTTTGTATTTTTAGTGGAGACGAGGTCTCACCATGTTGTCCAGGCTGGGCTTGAACTCGTGACCTCAAGTGATCCACCTGCCTCGGCCTCCCAAAGTGCTGGGATTACAGGCGTGAGCCACCAAGCTGGGCCTCACACTTGTTTCATTCCCAGTGAACTACTTCACATACTGAGCAAGAGGTCACTGCACTGTAATGGTGAGGTTAGCCTATGATATGGTTGGGGCCTGGATGATTTCATGGTGATATCTTCCTCTTTGCCCCAGCCACCAGGCCCACCACCCTCCAGTTAAGCTTAAGTTTTCTCCATTCATTCAAATCTTCTAACAGGTGCACTCAAAAGAGTGGTATCATTTTCTTCTCCTAAGTCGTTCAGTTTTATGTTATTGTCCCTCATTGTTTTATTTTCAGCTGTGTTTCCATCAATTCTCTTGCTTTTTCTAGAAAAAGAGTCATATTTATTACAATTTATGATGGGTATTTGTCAGCCAGTAACAACACAGTGTTTATTATAGTTTTTTATTAGTATGTTTTTATATTTGCTCTGGCTTTACCCCCTTACTCCTCTTTTTTGACAAATAATCTTTAATTTTGCTCTCAATATTATCACATTTGTCATTAGAAAAAGAACAAAAACAATTTTATAAATACTTTGTATGTAAAACTCCCTTTTTAGAGAGTACAATCCCAATAAAGTAAATTATACATGTATCTACATTCACAGGGTTAGAAAAAAGATTTAAAAGAAATATGCCAGGCTAGGCATGGTGGCTCGCACCTGTAATCTCAGCACTTTGGGAGGCTGAGGTGGGAGGATCTCTTGAGTCCAGGAGTTTAAGATTAGCTTGGGCAACATGGCAAAACCCCATCTCTACTAAAACTGCAAAAATTAACCAGGTGTGGTGGCACATGCCTGTAGCCCCAGCTACTTGGGAGGCTGAGTTGGGAGGATGGCTTGAGCCCAGGAGGCAGAGGTTGCAGTGAGCTGAGACGGTGCCACTACACTCCAGCCTGGGTGAGAGAGCCAGACTCTGTCTTCAAAAAATAACAAAGAAATAAAAAGAAATAAAAGAAATATGCCAAATGTTCAGTGTTTACCTATGATTTATTTTTTTACTATATACTTTTATGATTATTTAAATATTAACGATATTTTGCATACTTTTGTGACATTCTAAATATTCAACTTTTATAACAAACCTAAAACTACTTAATAAACAAAATAGTTTTACAAACATTCTGGCAAACAGAGAAGGAAAACGTTTACATGTCTTTTCTTTTCTTTCTTTTTTTTTTTTTTTAGAGATAGTCTCATTCTGTTGCCCAGGTTCAGACATCACAATTCACTGCAACCACGAACTCCTGGCCTCATGTAATTCTCCTGCCTGGGCCTCCCGAAGTGTTGAGATTACAAGCATGAGCCACCGCACTTGGCCAAGATTCTTTTTTTTTTTTTTTTTTTTTTTTGAGACGGAGTCTCACTTTGTCGCCCAGGTTGGAGTGCAGTGGCATGATCTCAGCTCACTGCAAGCTCCGCCTCCTGGGTTCACACCATTCTCCTGCCTCAGCCTCCTGAGTAGCTAGGACTATAGGCGCCCGCCACCATGCCTGGCTAATTTTTAGTAGAGACGGGGTTTTACCGCGTTAGCCAGGATGGTCTCGATCTCCTGACCTAGTGATCCGCCTGCCTCGGCCTCTCAAAGTGCTGGGATTACAGGCGTGAGCCACCATGCCCGGCCCATGCCGAGCTAATTTTTAAGTTTTTTTGTAGAGATGGTGTCTCACTGTATTTCACAGGCTGGCCTTGAACTCCTGGGCTCAAGCAATCCTCCTGCCTCAGCCTCCCAAAGTGCTGGGATTATAGGCATGAGCCACCATAACCAGCCCCAAGATTCTATCTTAAGTTATATTTTCCTGAGCCAAAATTAGATCTTGGTCCATCCAGGATATTTAAAACCAACCTCTGGCCAGGCGCAGTGACTCACGCCTGTAATTCCAGCACTTTGGGAGACCGAGGCAGGCGTATCACGAGGTCAGGAAATAGAGACCATCCTGGCTAACACGGTGAAACCCAACCCTATTAAAAATACAAAAAATTAGCCATGCGTGGTGGCGAGCGCCTGTAGTCCCAACTACTGGGGAGGCTGAGGCAGGAGAATGACGTGAACCCGGGAGGCAGAGCTTGCAGGGAGCCAAGATCGCGCCACTGCACTCCAGCCTGGGCGACACAGCAAGACGGTCTCAAAAAACAAAGAAACAAACAAACAAAAAAACCTCTACCATGTTCCCACTAGTAAAATTTAAGTTTCTTTACTTACAGTTTTTCAAACAGCTTTGCCCCGTGCTTGATGAATAGGAAATTGGTCAAATATTCATATCTGCTTATTTCTCCTGCCCCAAAAAGTAATCTTCCATTATGATTCAGTTTTTCTAAGCAATGTCAGTATTTTCCTTAAAATATGTGATGGAAAGCTCACAGGCTTTGGAGCTGCCCAACTTACCATTCACTTACTGACAGTATGACCTTAGTCCTGTTACTATCTTTTGCTGAGACTCATTGATCTTCTCTTAAATGGGATTAAGAATTCTTACTATATTATTGACCTGTTCAATACATAGTGATTGAAAATCACATTTATTGTTATCTTTTTTTTTTTTTTAATTGAGACGGGGTCTTAGGCTGTCACCCAGGCTGGAGTGCAGTGGCGCGATCTCAGCTCACTGCAACCTCTGCCTCCCAGGTTCAAATTATTCTCCTGCCTCAGCCTCCCAAGTAGCTAGGATTACAGGCGTACATTACCATGCCCTACTAATTTTTTTTTTTTTTTTTTAATAGAGACGGGATTTCACCATGTTGGCCAGACTGGTCTCAAACTCCTGACCTCAAGTGATCTGTGTGCCTCGACCTCCCAAATTGATGGGATTACAGGCCTGAGCCAGCATGCCCAGTCCTATTATCTCTCTTGTTTGTTCCTTAATAGAAGGAAAATAGCACAAAGTATCCAAAACCCTCATATTTTTCAAGACAGTTATTTTCTTTTAAATTTTTCACGTAATTTTTACAACACTATGTGATTGAGACTATTATTTCCATTTGACCCGTGTTCGATTGAAGAAGGTGCTAGTCCCACTATATGGATCTGATGACATCTAGAATACTCTGTATAGAGAGTATGGAAGAGAATAGTAAACTGCAGGGAAATTGCAATAGGTGGTGAAAATGTTCATGAAAAGGAGTTGAAGTTAGGCACATTCAAGGAGACTTCACCAAATTCTACTCCCTCGGTTAAGCATAGTCTCCTGGAGATGTCTTATGTTAAAATTTATAGAGGAAGTTGGGACTACTAGCTATGATTTTCCTTAGCTTCCCTTCTTAACCTCTTCATACTTTCCCAAAACCCCAGTCAAATGATAAAATGGGCCGGTTGCAGTGGCTCACACTTGTAATCCTAGCACTTTGGGAGGCTGAGGTGGACAGATCGCTTGAGTCCAGGAGTTTGAGACCAGCCAAGGCAACATGGTAAAACCGTGTCTCTACCCCAAAAATACAAAAATTAGTTGGGTGTGGTGGCACATGCCTGTGGTCCCAGCTACTCTGGAGGCAAAGGTGGGAGAATCACCTGAGCCCGGGAAGTCAAGGCTGCAGTGAGCCATGATTGCGCCACTGCACTCCATCCTGGGCTCCAGAGTGAGACACTGTCTCCAGAAAAAAAAAAAAAAAAAATGCCCTCCTGGTCAGTTACCATCCCCAAACCTGGGTACCTTCATATTTTTAAGAAATTTAGCCGTTTCCTTGTCTTTCTCTCTTTAGTGGTTTTCCTTACTTAAAGCATGTGAACATATTCTAAAAATAAAGCACTAACAAAGAAATCCTTTTATAAAGACAAATAAGACATAGCCCCAGCACTCAAGGAGCCTGGATTCTAGGATAGAGAAAAGACATGCAAAAATGAATGTTGTGGATATTATACACATGAGTAAATAACAAAACAAACATGTTTTTGTGACAGGTTTTTTTGTTTTGTTTTGTTTTGTTTTGAGATGGAGTTTCGCTCTTGTTGCCCAGACTGAAATGCAGTGGCGTGATCTCAGCTCACTGCAACCTCCACCTCCCGGGTTCAAGCGATTCTCCTTCCTCAGCCTCCCGAGTAGCTGGGATTACAGGCACCCACTACCATGCCCAGCTAATTTTTTGTATTTTTAGTAGAGACGGGGTTTCACCATGTTGGCCAGGCTGGTCTTGAACTCCTGACCTCAGGTGATCCACCCACCTCGGCCTCCCAAAGTGCTGCGATTACAGGCGTGAGCCACTGTGCCCAGCCTTTGTGACAGTTTTATATGTATTATGGTGAAAGTCTACATAGGAGCAGAAAAGGAAGGACTGGGCAACTTTCCAGGAAATGGGGATTAATAAAGGAAGTATCATGCTTGAATTGACCCCGCGGTTGTCTTTAGCTATATTAACCTGTCTCTGATCTCCCCATATTTCATGAGTTGGGTAAAGAAAAACATAAATTTAATGTCTCCACTTCCCTCTTTTTCATTCCTCAAACTCGTGCCTATAGGCATTCATATTTATTAAATGATAATGGCTTATGATAGTTAACATTTATAGAGCTTTTGCCTGTTTCCAGGCATTGTAATATGTGTTTCACATATAGTAACTTGTTTATTTCTTACAACTACTCTCTAAGATAGGTACTGTTATTGTCTCCATTTTAGAGACAGGCAACTGAAGTACAGAGAGGGTAAACACCTTGACTGGGATCACAACTAGTAAATGCTGGGACTGGGCTTCAGATCTGGGCAGTTTAGCTTCAGAACCTATGAGTTATTATCAGGCTTATATCCCCTGTGCTAGCACAATGTTGTTGGGGCATCTTGCAAATGCCCATGGGATTACAAAACAAATTCACATGGGATGACTGGGGATTTGAAACTCTTTTTTTTTTTTTTTTTTTTTTTTTTTTTTGAGACGGAGTCTTACTCTGTCCAGGCTGGAGTACAGTGGTGCAATTTCATCTCACTGCAAGCTCCGCCTCCCGGGTTCACGCCATTCTCCTTCCTCAGCCTCCCGAGTAGCTGGGACTACAGGTGCCCGCCACACGCCTGACTAATTTTTTGTATGTTTAGTAGAGACGGGGTTTTATCGTGTTAGCCAGGATGGTCTCTCGATCTCCTGACCTCGTGATCCGCCCGCGTTGGCCTCCCAAAGTGTTGGGATTGCAGGCGTGAGTCACCAGGCCCGGCCTGGGGATTTGAAACTCTTAAACCCAAAGTTTGATGATGTGACGTAGATGAAGCTACAAAGAAACCCATTCCCCACTTTCTGCCATGCTAGGAGTGAATGGTCCAACTAATAAGTGATACCCTGGGGGAAGTGAGAACCAAGTAATGGATATAGAATGTCTTCCAGGTTTCTGATTTCATCGGCTAGGTGGGTGGTGGCTCAGCAATGTGCACTATGCTCTCATTGACTGTCTCCTCTCTGGCAGCACTTGTTCCAGGTAGGAGGCAATAACAAAGGCTGGCATTCACTGAGTGCCTACTGTGTGCCAGGCACTTTGTTCATTCCACCCACAAATATTTATTGAGAATAAGCTCTGTTCCAGGGAGTGTTCCAGGAGCTGGTGATGCTGCAGTTATCTAGAATGTCTGCTGTCGCTGAGTCTGGTGGGGAGAGACACCAATGTACAATATAAGTCAGTAAATTATGCAGTATACTAGAAGAAAGGCACGTGATGGAAAAATAGAGCAGGCAAGAGAGAATTTGGAGTGCTGATGATCAGATGTGCTGTTTTAAACAGGATGTTCAGGGTCAGCTTCAATAAGAAGATGGCATTTGAGCAAATACGGGAACATGGGGAATGATTAAGGCACAGGGCTATTTGGAGGAACAATGAGAACAACCAGTGCAAACCGGTGAGGTGGGCGCGTGCCTGAAGTCTGTGTCAAGATGCCCCAACAACATTGTACTAAGCTTAGGAGGATAAAAGCCTAGTGGAGAAGACAGCTAGTTATACAAGCAATTACAATAAAATGATAAATGCTACCTAAGATTCGGGGAATGAGTTTTAGCAGGGTCAGGGCAAGCTGGCCCAAGGGAGTGCCAGATAAGAGGATACTTGAAGTTCGACAAGGGTTTTGCCAGGTGAAAAGAGTTCCAGACTGATGGAGCAGCACACTGGCGGTCAGAGAGAACACAGATGGCCTGGTGTTTTAAGCCCGTTCTTAGAGTGACCACATTTAATTTTTTCCAATTAGACTCAATGATCTGAAGGCACACTGAGAGCTTTAAATGCAGAGCATTGTCTTGCAAGTATGAAGCCTAATTTATTCACCCAAGTTTTACTTAGGGTCTTTTAACTTGTTTCCTGTTTTCCACTATTACACAAAATAAACTAGGGTAAACATCTTTGTTCAAAAAAAGTTTTTACACTTGTTCAACTATGTTCTCAGCATCAATTTCAGCAGATCATACAGTTGGATCCAGAGATTTTTATATTTCAACCTTCGATGCATTTCCTGGTCAGCCTTCCAGCAAGAATGCCTCAATCCTCAGTCCTACCAGCAGTGTGAGAGAGAGACTGCTTGTCCACATCCTCATCAACAGTTTGTTATTTTTAGTATCTTATCCCAGAAATTGTATATAAAAATAAATATGAAGAGAAGATGGTTACAGGCTCTAAGAAGGAGCTTTCCTAAACTGATCATTTTTTTTTTTCTGTCTTGTTTAATAAAAGAAATGAGACCGAGGCTATGCTACTGTGCAGGCTTTTGGTTGTGAGTGTGGCAATTAGAAATTGGTTGCCAGGATGCAATCGATAGAATGATCAGATATATTGTACCCATTAGGAAGGACTTTATAGTATAACTGTAAAGACTTCTGGCTCTGGAGAGAGGCAGATCTGACGTTCAATTCCAGCCCCAACCCTTACTATCCGTGTAATCTTAGGCAAGTGACAATAACTGTGTGTGCCTCAATGTCCTTGTCTGTAAAATGGAGATGGTGAACATGTTACATATCTGGAAGGAGAATTTGTGTGAGGCCAACCTAAGTTGTCATCTCTGGTCTGCAATGAGCTGCTGCAGCTAAGGATCCATACATATTTCCTGCTAGGATGATAACTCAAGACCCAGAGACAGTCTCGCTGCCTCCTTTTATCCTGCCCCTGAGAACCCTGGCAGTGGCAGGATTTCAGGGTTACCTGAATTGTAAAGGAATCCTCAGACCTGAGGCATGCCTCCTTCCTACCATGCATGGGGGAACCTCTGTGTCACTCTGAGATCAGCACCACTCATCCCTCGCTCCCATCTGTTGCTAAGGGGAATGGTTTTGGTGGAGGAGGACGTTGCTAGTCTTAAGCTATCTGAAAAGATAGCGGTGCCTCTGACTTGTGGGGGAAAGAGAAATTCCCTGGGAACATACAAACCACGTGTAGGGGATAGGGGTGAGCTACTGTCATTCCTGTCCAAGGAATCTACTTCAACATTCACTAAGTGCTCCCTTATCGTCCTATTGCCATCATTATTAAACTCTTAGGCATTTCTGAATCCACTCTTGTGCCTGTCAGGGGCCAAGTTCAGTGTAGCTCCTGAAACCAGACTGTCACATCCTTAGATTAACACTGAATAAGCACTGTATGCATGGCATGGACAGCATTTAACTTTTCCTGCCCTTAGTTCAGTAGCAGACTAATGCATTTCAGCAGAGGCCCAGTAGCTGCCATTTCTTGAATGGAAGTCTACAATGGACCAACCCTGTGTTAATCACTCATATAAAGGGCACACCTGGAAAGGCAGGCCTTATTATCCCGAATTTACAAACCTCAATTTCGTTACATGTCACATGCAGATAATAACACCTACATGAGAGGGTGCTGTGAACATGAGAGACATGTAAGATGTATAGGCTTTGGGCCAGGTGCGTTGGCTCACGCCTGTAATCCCAGCGCTTTGGGAGGCTGAGGCAGGTGAATCATGAGATCAGAAGATCGAGACCATCCTGGCTAACATGGTGAAAACCCGTCTCTACTAAAAATACAAAAAAAAAAAAAAAAAAAAATTAGCCGGGCATGGTGGCGGGCGCCTGTAGTCCCACCTGCTCAGGAGGCTGAGGCAGGAGAATGATGTAAACTTGGGAGTCGGAGCCTGCAGTGAGCCGAGATCGCCCCACTGTACTCCAGCCTGGGTGACAGAGCGAGACTCCATCTCAAAGAAAGAGAGAGAGAGAGAGAAAGAGAGAGAGAGAGAGAGAGAGAGAGAGAGAGAGAGAGAGAGAGAAAGAAAGAAAGAAAGAAAGAAAGAAAGAAAGAAAGAAAAGAAAGAAAGAAAGAAAGAAAAGAAAGAAAGAAAGAAAGAGGAAAAGAAAGAAAGAAAGAGAAAGAAAGAAAGAAAGAAAAGAAAGAAAGAAAGAAAGAAAGAAAGAAAGAAAGAAAGAAAGAAAGAAAGAAAGAAAGAAAGAAAGAAAGAAAGAGAAAAGAGAATTATAGGTTTTGGGGCCAGTCCCCAGGAATGTGACCTCTGGCTCTACCAAGAACTAGCTGCCTGACCCTAGGTGAGCTGCTTAATGTTCCAGCTTATTTCCTCATCTAAAATATGTAAAAATGGCAATACCAATATGAGGTTAAGATGAGGATTCAAGGAACCAACGCCTTCAAAGGGCCTGATACAGGATGTTTGGCACACAATAAGCTCTTAAAAATAGCAATTTTCCAGCTTGGAAAACATGGCAAAACCCTGTCTCTACTGAAAATTTAAAAATTAACCAGGCATGGTAGCATGCACCTGTGGTCCCAGCTATTCAGGAGATGGGAGAATTGCTTGAGCCGGGAAGGTCAAGGCTGCAGTGAGCCGTGATTACACCACTGCACTCCAGCGTGGGCAACAGAGCGAGACCCTGTCTCAAAAAAATAAAAATGTTAATTATGTTTATTGTATCACTATTATGGAAGGATCAGGAAGAAGAAGAAGATTCAGCAAAGGAGACCGAGAAGTGCGCATCAAAAGGTCAGGAAACAGAAACTGTGAGAGAGGGATGTCATGGAAACGGAGGGACAAGATGCCAGGAAGCGGGGAGATTGTGTAAAAGGGCACTCAGAGACTGGTTTCTTCTGACAAGATGAAATAACAATTTCTCATCTCATAGCGACCAATGAGAATGAAGGCAGAAAGGAAGAAAATAAGCCCATATCTTTAAATGAAGGCTATCCGACACAAAATTATCTAACAGCCTTTTAGGTAACTCTATTCATCTGATCTGAATGCCCAGGTATCCAATTAGGAAGAATGCATATTTCTTGAATAAACTAAAAGCCAGTGTCACACAAAGTTAAAAAAAAAAAAGGCGGGGGGAGGGTGAAAGAGGATGAGTCACAAAACAGGTTTTCAAAGCAGTGAAAGCAGTGGTCTGTACTAAACATCCAAGCTCACTCCAGTGAAAGGGAAGGTAGTGGTATGGATAGGATTTATTCATTTTTCTTTTCATTTTTCTACTCCCCCTGGTAATAGAAAGAAATAGCAGCATAATCTGTGTCTTTGGACAAATCACTCAACAAGTGTTTATAGAGTAAAACCAAAAAATGTGAGCAGGAAATGGAACAATATTTGAATCTGGACTAGATGAGAAGGGTAGATATCACCCAGGAGTAGATTTAGGGAGGAATTAAGGGTTAAACTCTATGCAAGCTGGAGAGTGTTGGGGGCTTCTTTGGCTTTGGGGGCCTAGGTGGAGCTGCCTCCTATCTGGGGGTGCACAAAGAGTCCCTCTTGGCTCTGGAGAGACTGAGATTGCTGCCAGGGGCCCAGAGATGCCCCAGAAGGATGCAAGGAGTGGCCCTCTTGATCTTTGCTCCTGACTCAGTTTTTGTTAAGCTAAAGGGTCAGAAGCTGAGGCCTGGCACGGTGGCTCACACTTGTAATCCCAGCACTTTGGGAGGCTGAGGCGGGCGGATCACCTGAAGTTAGGAGTTTAAGACCAGCCTGGCCAACATGGCGAAACCCCGTCTCTACTAAAACTACAAAAATGAGCCAGGCACAATGGCGTTCGCCTATAATACCAGCTACTTGGAGGCTGAGGCAAAAGAATCGCTTGAACCCGGGAGGCGGAGGTTGTGATGAGCCGAGATCGTGCCACGGCACTCCAGCCTGGGCTACAGAGTGAGACTCCGTCTCAAATAAAAAGGGTCAGAGGCAGAAGGGCCCTCCCAGTCTCCTTTTGGCCATGAGGGTAAAGGAGGCTGAGGCTTAAGGTAAACATTGAATGCTGTGGGGAGAAGGGAAGGGAGACTGGGCAGACCACAAGAGACTGAGCCTCCACATCCTCCCCTAGCAGCTGTATGTGGCTCCAGGAGGGCAGTGGGGGGGGGCGGTGGTTGTAAGGTCAAATGGTGGGGTCATGAGTGGAGCAGGGGCCATAAGCCAGGGAGTAGCTGAGAGCCTGTTTCTGGAAAGAGAAGCACTTCACACCAGATTCTTGGCATGGCAGCCCAGGGAAGACTTCCTGTAGTGCCTGGCTACCACTCCTTCCTCGGGGCCTCAGCCTGAACCCCCTTTGTCCCCACTGAGTGGGCCATCAACTGCCAACATAATCAGAACCCCAATACCCCTCCATGGGACCTTCAACCTGAGCCATTTCTGGTACAACACGGCCCAGAGACCGGTTTGAAACCCTAGGGTCTATGATATCTCCCAGGCTCCCTGTCCCAGTCAATGTAGTTGTGAATTGACTGGACACAGCACTCTCTCCTCCCCCCTGCCTATCCAGCCCTGTGCTTCTCCCCGACACACCAGCACTCACTGCTGCATACTCTATCCTCTCAGCTCCGTGGAGCCCCTATTTCCGGCAGGGCAGACTCCCTGAGGGTCCCAAATCTGCATATTCGTTTCACACTCGACCCCTGCCTGAAGTGCAACAATCTCCACCCCACTCCCCAGCCTCGTCCTGCTCGCAAAAATGGGGACCTAGGCACCTACAAGAAACATAGGGACCTTTGGGGCCTGAGGTCACACGCAAGTCCTCTTTTATCACCCTCCAGGATGAGACAAGGAGGTGGTCCCTCTTTTCTCTCCCTCTCCCATGAATGCCCTTAGCTCTGCTCATATAGAGTGCGGAGATTCCTGGCCTTCCAATTCCCATGTTCCTTCACATGCCCCAGCAAATATATTGCTTTTCGTGCCTCCCAAGCTAACTTGGAGTCCGTGGGGTGCTGGTGTCCTCTCGCACATAGCTTCAGAGTTTACAGGGGGAGGTTCTGCACCCTCAGGAGCTGAGCCTGCTAATGCTGAGCTCCCGTGAGTGGCTGCTCTCTTTTCCTTAATTGGGGAGGGGGCAGAAGGTGGTGTCAGCCCACAGGAGAGATTCCTTCTTGTGACCAGGACGTTGTCCAGAGGCAGCAACAGCAACAATGATCTAAGGAATCTGCCCAGATGAAGAAGAACTGTCCATCCCCAAAGTGAACAGAAATGAAGCCCCTGGAATCCCCATATTGGGCTATTACCCCAGCACCAGACTCCCCCGTCCCCCGTCCCCCGTCAGACACCTGAGTATATCAGAGAAGAAAGCACTGGTGTTTTGTCAACAAGTGGGTGTCACAATTTGACTCTCTGAGCAAAGGGACAGGTTAGTTGTGGTAAGGGGACTCTGTCCTTTTACCTTTGGGAAATATTCTCAGCCCATTTCTTATTTTTTTTTTCTTCTGCAAAATGCGGTTGATTAAAAACTCCACCTCAGAGTACAACTCCCTTTAGTTTACTATATATTTTTTTACTTCTTCCTAAAATAACAGCACAGACACAATACGGTAGATGCTGATATATATATTTATTGACATAGAAAGCAGCTCACAACATATATTGTTTGGTGAAAAAATACAGAGTATAGAACAGCACTTATATTTCATCACTTTTATCTATACATATATCTATCTGGGTACATAGGTATAGGGAAATATCTAGAAGGGCACTCATCAAAGGGTTGACAATGATTACATAAGGGTGGAAAGATTTGGGTAATTTGTACTTCACTTTTTGTACTTTTTTATTGTTCAAAGATTTAACAATAAATTATACCACTTTCACAAAAAATAAAGCTGTCAAGGAAGTGAGCACACACAGAAAACAGACCCGTAGGCTGCAGGGAGAAGGAGCAAGGACAGAGGTCAGGCTATCTCCCTCCAATGTGCTGGTATCCAAGACCCTTTCTCCTCCACCCCAAAAGATAGCCACTTTGTGGATTAATTCATGCAGTTAGAAGCCCCGCCCCCACCCCAACCCAGTTTTCCCACTACTGGATGCTGAATATAGGTAAGGGTTCACTGAAATCTGGGAGCTGGTTCCTTAGAGTGGCTCAGAGAAGTCAATGTATTCGCCAGGGACCCCTCTTGACCTCTCCATCTCGGTATGGGTCAGCTCCTGCAGGGTGATGATCAAATTCTCAAAAACCTGGGCCTTGTCACTCTCGTTGTCACAGGTTTCTTTTGAGTGACCCTCGTCACCACAATAGGAACAGCGGATTGCGTGTTTTCGCTTCCTGGCTCTACGCATCTCCCCGGGACCATTATTCTTATAGCCAGAACCACCACTGGTGGAAGGAAACTGAGCCCTGGAATTGTGGGGGGAATCAATGACCAGCACTTCATCCTGAAGTCTGGCCCTGTCTCTGAGGGGAGGGGCACCCCAGGATGGAAGTGGAGGGTCCTGAGACTCCACCAGGATCACATCCTCATCGGAGTCGTCGAGGGTATCATCTATCTCTATTACATTGCAGTCAGCACTGCCGATCACTATCGGTGGGGAGCCCTGAAACGCCACAGGGCTGACTGCCCTCTCCACCATTGACTCAGACCTTTTTGGCCGCTTCCGTTTAATAAAAGCATCATCCCAATCCTCTTCCTCCCTTACCATTCTGATTAACTCCAGGAAATCGGGAAGCCGCTCCTGCTCATTTGCATACATCCTGAGAAAATCCTTAAGTCTGAGTCGGAGGTCCCTACTCAGCTCACCGCCTAAAAGGAGCTGCTGCAAGCGAGTCCGGTTTGCATCTTTCTCAGCTATGATGCCTGCCTGAATAGCGTTCTGGAGCTGCACCTCTAAACGGATCACGTAAAGGGAGGTTTTCTCCCCTTGAGCTTGTAAGGTGTTAAAAAATTTACCATGGGCAGTCACACTGCTTTCAGACTCCCCAAACACCAATTTCATGGCTCGCAAGAAATCTGCCACACTTAGGTTAGGGTTGGTTGCCTGAAGCACACGCATGACCTCGCGGGCAGGGCCCCTAAGGGTTTTCATCAAGCGCTTGAGCTTTTCCTCCTCAGACATACTCCAATCTGGCAGGACCCCATTGACTTGGGTCAGCCAGTTTTCAAAGGTTTCTTCCCCCTGGGCTGGCACCACCCTCCCCGAGAACAACTTCATGTTTCTGTCTGCCATGCTGGCCATTATAGGACCGAGACTTCTCCCCAGGGACCTCAGCATGGAATGGGCCCAAGGCGGCAAGGGTGCGTTCTGCCGCCGGCTGTTACCGACACGTGCAATGATGCTAGCCATGACTGACGACGATAGGGTATCTGAATATAAGATGCCTAGACTTTTTAGAGAAGCTTAATCTGCAGGCGGGAGAGGAGAGGGGGTGGCTCTGCGTTCCTATCTCAGCAGGGGCTGTAAAAAAGAAAGGGGAGCTGGTTAATAAGGGAGCAGGCTGCAGCTGCATTCTCTCCCTACCTGAATATCCTGCAGTACATTTTATATTTGCCCACTACCCTAAAAATAATCCTGTAGGAGACTGGCACTTACAACCTCCCAGAGCTACCCGATGGCTGCGTGCTAGCAAGGTGCTTTTTGCAGCCACATCCATCCCTCCCACCAGTCCTCCAACAGGGAGGGCAACTGTTGCTTCAAATTCTAGGTGTAGCAGTGTCTGGAGCTGATATTGGGCTCTCCAAATAGAGTACAATGATCGCAGATTTGTGGAAATAAAATCTCATTAACCTCATGGTCTCTGGTCTCAACCACACCCCCTTCTCAAAGTGCCCCCCACCCCCCGTCTCCCCCTTTATTTCTCAGATTCTTACACGAACTCTGAAACAAGAGTGCGCCTTTATTTAATTTCCAGCCTCTGCAACCAGTGCCCTCCGTGGGAAAGCTCCTCTCCGGGTACGGTCAACCTCTGTCCACAGGGGGTCGCAGATCCGGGTCCTCGAGGTTTCAAGATTGCGCCACAGCGGAGAAGGCCAGAGAAGGGAAGGGTTAGTAGCAGCTTCACCCGTCATCCTGCTACCCACAACCTCCGCTGTTGCCAGGCGAAAAATTCTCTCTGCCCCCTCCTGACTATAAGCCAGAGACCAGCCCCCCACCCCCAGCATTACATCTCCCCCAGGAAGCCGTCGGCCTACCAGCTCTGCAATCAGCTGCACAGAATTGAAGTTCAGATGCGGCTTTGATGGCCTGCCACGGAGAAAGGCAATAGGAGTTGGACACACCCACCCACATATTCCTCCCAGAAAGAGATGAGTAGATGCAAAGGAGGTTCGAAGCAAACAGCTTGAGATTCCTAGTCACCCCCCCCCCCCCCCCCCCCCCCCCCCCCCCCCCCACCCCCAAATCCAGGCAAATCTTACCCAGTCCGCAGTATCCAGGTGAACCCCACCTCCTCCCTCAGCGCAGCCGGGCCAAGAGTACTCCTACCCCTGCCTCGCAGTCACCGATTCTCCAAGCGGGGAGCCGCCCAGTACTGGTGGGTCTTCCCCCACCCCACTCCCCGCCGGGCAATCGCACCCCACTTCTTTACCTGTGCTCCGCTGGTGGGCAGCTGATGCTCCCGCGTCGCCAGCTGTAGATTCCGCCTTCTGGTCTCCTCCGCCCTGCAGGGGGCAAAGAATTGAAGCCTCCTTGGCCGCTAAGCGACCAGGGGCTGCCCGAAGGAGCTGCTTCGCAGGGCCGCCCAACCAGGGGTAGCCGAGACGAGACAGCGCGGTTCCTAAGGCAGCCGCGGCGGCTTTTATCCTCTGCCAGCTGAGACAAAAGAGCGTGACGAGCGGGCCAGTGCGGCCAATCAGCGAAGTGCGGGGGCGGACGCCCGGCACAGCCTTGGGCAGAGGCGAGTTTTCGCCCGAGGGGGCGGGGGCGCAGCAGGCCCGCGGAGCGTCAAGTGCAGCTTGATTAGACCTATGGAGCCAATCTGCCTGTTACCCGGGAATTTGCGACTCTTTCTTTCTCCCCCAACCCTTCCCTTCTCCCTGGGCTCAACGCTACATCTTAGGTCAGGTGCATTAAACACGAACTGGGTCCAAAATCAAGTGAATAATAAAAGCTCTTCACCTTGGTATAGGAGAAAGAGGGGGAAGAGGGGAAGGGGCGGGAAGAGCATTAGCACGTGCATTTTGGAAACAGGCTTTCACAGACATCTCCTCTTTTATTGTGAAGGAAGTATCAGTATGTCCATTTAACAGAGCGGAGAGCTGGAGAACAAGGCTCTCAACCAATACCCATTCAAGTATGGGTGCAAGACATCAGAGTCATTTGGGGGAGCTTGTTAGAAATGCGTCTTCTGGCCCGGCGTGGTGGCTCACACCTGTAATCCCAGCGCTTTGGGAGGCCGAGGCGGACGGATCACGAGGTCAAGAGATAGAGACCATCCTGGCCAACATGGTGAAACCCCGTCTCTACTAAAAATACAAAATATATATATATATATCAGCTGGGCGTGTGGTGCGTGCCTGTAATCCCAGCTACTCGGGAGGCTGAGGCTAGAGAATCGCTCCAACCTGGGAGGCAGAAGTTGCAGTGAACCAAGATCGCACCTCTGCACTCCAGCCTGGCGACGGAGCAAGACTCCGTCTCAAAAAAAAAAAAAAAAAAAAGAAAAGAAAAAGAAAAAAGAAAGAAAAAAAAGAAATGTAGGCTCTGGGCCCCAATTCTGGTGAATTCAGATTTACTAGGACTAGGGGTTGGGGTGTGGTTTTATATTTAGTATGTTATTATTATTATTATTATTATACTTGAAGTTCTAAGGTACATGTGCACAACGTGCAGGTTTGTTACATATGTATACATGTACCATGTTGGTGTGCTGCACCCATGAACTCGTCATTTACATTAGGTATATCTCCTAATGCTATCCCTGCCCCCCCAACAATAGGACCCAGTGTGTGATGATCCCCTTCCTGTGTCCAAGTGATCTCATTGTTCAATTCCCACCTATGAGTGAGAACATGCGGTATTTGGTTTTCTGTTCTTGCCATAGCTTGCTGAGAATGATGGTTTCCAGCTGCATCCATGTCCTTACAAAGGACATGAACTCATTCTTTTTCATGGCTGCATAGTATTCCATGGTGTATATGTGCCACATTTTCTTAATCCAGTCTGTCACTGATGGACATTTGGGTTGATTTAGTATTTTTAACCAGCCCTACGGTTGGTTCTGAGGTGTAGCGAGGTTTGTGAACAAGTAAATGAGCCTGTCTCCAATATCTGTCCAAAGGTATCTGTGGTGAAATGCAACTCCAGAGCAGATGTGCCTACCTGGAATCCATGATCTTCCTGAAATTGTATGCAAAGATTTTGGACTCTGTGTGAAGCTAAATAATGGCCACCCAAATGTATCAAGTCCTAATCCCTGAAACCTGTAAATGTTACCTTATAAAGTAAAACGGTCTTTGCAGGTGTGATTAAGTTAAGGCTTTTCGACTTAATTTTCCAGGCAGACTGAAATCTAAATCGCAAGTGCCCTTATAAGAGAGGGAGAGTCGGTGCACCAAGAAGAGAAGGCAATGACCAGAGATTAGTAATGTGGCCATAAGCAAAGGAATACTAGCAGCCACCAGAAACTGGAAGAGGCAAGGAATAAAGCACAGTCTTACTGACACCTTGAATTCAGCCCAGATAAACAGATGTTAAGCTTCTGGCTTCTAGAACTGTGAGAAATTAAACTTCTCTTGTTTTAAGCCAAGTTTGTGATAATTTGTTACAGTGCTGTCTTAGTCTGTTTGGGGTGCTATAGCAAAATATCATAGACTGGGTGGTTTATAAACAACAGAAATGTATTGCTTATAGTTCTGAAGGTTGGGAAGTCCAACTTCAAGGTGCCAGCAAGGTTGGTTTCTCCTGAGGCTTCTCTCCTTGGCTTGCACATGGCTGCTCTCTTGCTGAATCTTTTCATGGCCATCCTCTCTGCATATGTGCCCCTGGGGTCTCTCAGTGTGTCCAAATTTCCTCTTCTGATAAGGACACAAGTCAGATTGGGGCCCACCCTAAGGGCCTCATTTTTACCTTAATTACCTCTTTAAAGGCCCTGTCTTTAAATATAGTCACACTCTAAGGTACTGAGGGTTAGGACTACAGTGAATTTGGGGAGAACATAATTCAGCCTGCAGCACTCCATTTTCCCTTACTTCTGGTTCTGGGGAAGCAAGCCTTCCTTCTCTCATGTAAAGTGTGGTTAAAAGACTCCTGTGGGAACTTTGCGGGGTCAAGGCCACGTGCACTTGGACTGCCCAAGTGCAAAGGAGTTGCTTGTTCTTGACTCCTGGTGTTTGGAAGTGAGTGAACAGTCTGATGCCTTTCAGCTGCTGTTAGGTTCAGTTTCAGCCTGCCAAGGTACTTTACCTGCTTCTTTCTGCCTTCTTATTTCCAACTCCAATACCTAGAACTCCTTGGAGTAAACAATCTACATTTAAAGACAAAGCACCTTCATCTCAGGGGCATGACCTTTCTCTTGTGGATGGAACACTGGAATGGCGGTGGTGGTGGGTGGAGAATTTTGGAGGTGCAGAGAAGGCAGGTTGCTTACTTCACACAGTCGGGGGGTGATGCTGGTAATAGCTTCGGGGTTTTCTTCAGACTCTTGCTTCTGCTCCCCAATACTATGACATCTGACCCTGGCCTCTAAGCAGAATCTTGTTCTGCATTTAAATTGGCTTTATCGCCAAATCAGGTGTTCTTCAGTTGGACCTGGTGGCATCAGAAAGGACGAAGACTGTATCTCAGAGCTGTGCAAAAAATGTTGATTTTGTAAAGGTGCCTGGGTTGGGTCATCAGAACCAAGCAGAAGTCTCTTCATATAGGGCTTGGAGGACCATTTGCTAAACTGGCTCCAGTTGGATACAGAGCATACCTTATCTCTGGCCTCGTATTATAGGAGAGGGGTTGGGGGTAAGGGGGCTTCCAATGACAAGAATTCTAGCTCTGGTGGTTCTAAGGAGACCACATTTCATTTTCCAATTGCCAAAAAAAAAAAAAAAAACCACCAAAAAAAAACCCCTTCAAATCCTGAAGGTTCAGAGCCAATGCCTTCAGTTGAAAGAATAATAACTCCCTTTTGTTGCCTTCAACCTCTGTGCCAGGAATTTTCCATCCTTATCTCATATAAGTGCTTCATCAAACCTATTCAGATAGGCATTGTTATTCCACCAAGGTTTCTGAGAGCATATGTTCACTTCAAACTCGGGCTTTGGCTCACGGATATCAAAGACTGGATGGGGGTGCTTATGGGAGATGCTGCACATATTAACCTGGCATTCTAAAGGCAGCATCACTCACAAAAGTTTTCAAAAAGAGGATAAAATAGTTATTTTTAGACAAACAAAACAGAGATTTTGTAACCAGCAAACCAAGCTAATGGAATTCTTAAGTATGTTCTTCAGGAGGAACATGACCTTAAAAGAAATAAATACAGGAAGGAATGAAGAGCAAAGAAAGTGGTAGTACGTGGGCAATGTAAGAGAACATTGGTAGAAGAAGAAATCAGAAAAACATCTATTCTCCTTTTTAAAATAAACTTAATGTATCATACAATCAGAAAAAAATGTTAGGAGGGGCTTAAATGGATTTCAACTTTTCTAAGGGGCTGGTATCATATTGGAAGTTATTTAGGTATTTATTAAATTTACATTCTGATAAGGTAATTATATATCTAGTAATTAATAGTATGTGACTATTAAAATAATAGCAACAGGATGTAAATTTCCAAGCTATTGATAGTAGGGAGGGGAAAAAGTTGAATAATCAACACAAAATTTTCAATTTTTTTAAAATCAAGAAAGAAATATAAATGGGATGAATAAAAGCACAAAATAAAATTATAGCTTTAAACCCAAATATATGAATAATTTTATTAAATGTTTATGATCCACAACATCAAAAAACCCAAGTAATCCCATTTAAAAGTGAGCAAAGGATCTGAACAGACATTTCTCAAGCAAAGACATACAAATGGCCAAGAAATATATGAAAAAATGCTCAACTAATCATCAGGGAAATGCAAATCTAAACCACAGTGACCCCAGTTAGCATGGCTATTATCAAAAGACAAAAATTAAAAATTGTGGCAAGGATGCAGAGAAAAGAAAACTCTTATACACTGTTGCTGAGAAAGTAAATTAGTACAGCCACTATGGAGAGCAGCTGGGAGGTTCCTCAGGAAACGAAAGATAGAGCTATCATACCATCCAGAAATCATATGATATATAGCCAAAGGAAATGAAATCAGCGTATTGAATGAATACCTGCACCCCCAGGTTTATTACAGCACTATTCACAATAGCCAAGATATGAAATCAACCTAAATATCCATTAGTGGATGAATGGATAAAGAAAATGGAGTGTATATACACAATGGAATACTATTCAGCCATAAAAAAAGAATAAAGTCCTATCATATGCAGCAACATGTATAGAACCGGAAGTCATTATGTTAACTGAAATAAGCCAGGCACAGAAAGATAAAAATTGCATGTTCTCATTCATCTGTGGGAGCTAAAAAAGTATATCTCACAGAGGTAGAGAGTAGAATGATTGTTACCAGAGGCTGGGAAGAGTGTGTGTGGTGGGGAGGGTTGAAGAGAGATCAGTTAATGGCTTAGATTAAAATAATATGTTATAGTGTTCAATAGCACAATAGGGTGACCATAGTTAAAAACAATATGTTATATATTTCAAAATAGCTAGAAGAGAAGATTTGAAATGTTCCCAACACAAAGAAATGACAAATGTTCAAGGTGATAGGTATCTTAATTATCCTGGATCATTAAATATTGTATTCATGTATGAAAAGATCACATGTATCCCATAAATACGTATAAATAGTATGTATCAATAAAAGGATTTTTTAAGTTACAAAACATAAAAGATTTTAAGAGCTAAATGCTCAAATTTAAAAATATTATCAAATGGGATTAATAAACACAACTAAATGCTGTTGAAAAGAGACAAATCCCAAATATAAGGGTACAGGTAGGTTGATAGTAAAAACATGGAGACAGATAAATCATGCAAATAATATATAACAGAAAACTTGTATAGCTATATTCATAGCAGACACAATATACTTAAAAGCAAAAAGCATTATGAGAGATATAGAAGGTTATTTTATTATGATAAAAGTTTCAACTCACCAGGAAGTTTAGAAAATTTGAATGATTATGCACTGATAACAAAGCCCTGAAGTATATAAAGGAAAAATTAATTTGCCAAAGGAGAAATAAGCAAATATAACATTAGAATGGAAAGTGTTACCACACCTCTCTCAGTAGTTGATCAAGGAGACAAAAAATGTCTCTAAGGATATAGAATTTTTGAACAATGTTATTAATAACGAACTAATAGTCAATGTATAGAATACTGCAGCCAACAACTACAGAATACACATACAATACACTTATAAAATTTGACCATATGTTAGGCCAGAAAGCAGTCCTCAACAAATTTCTAAGAATTAAAATCTGATTGCAATGCAAGTGAGTTACAAACCAATAATAAAAAGATAACTGGAAAATGTCAGTATGTTTGGAAACCAAGATACATACTCTAAAATAACTGATGAGTCAAAGAACAGTGATAGTGAAATTAAAAATATTTTTTGCTGAACAATAATGGAAATACTTATATCAAAAATTGTGGGAGCTGGGTACAGTGCTGCATGCCTGTAGTCCCAGCTACTCAAGAGGCTGAGACAGGAAGATTGCACGAACCTGGGCAACATAGCCGGACCCTGTGTCTAAAACAAAACAGAACAAAAAAACCCACCCTTATATCTGTAAACAATGATGAAAATCCATGAGTTAATGAGTTAATGAATTAATTATCCATCTCAAGATGTAAGAAAGCAGACAAAATAAGCCCAATAAAATTTAAAAATGATATGATAAATAGAAATTAGTGAAATAGAAAGCAATGTTATAACACGTCAAGAATGTCCTCTCTTGCCACTTCCATTCAACCCTGTACTAGGGGTTCTAGCCTGGGAAATTAGATAAGGTAAAAATGAAATAAATGACATCCAGATTGGAAAGGAAGAAATAAAACCATCTGTATTCATAGATGACATCATTTTGTACATGGAAAATTCTAAGGACACCATTGAAAAACTATGAGAACTAACAGATGAGTTCAACAAGATTGTAAAATACAAGATTGTTATACAAAATTTAATTGTATTTCTATACACTAGCAATGAACAATCTAAAATGAAATTAAGGAAACAATTCCATTCACAATAACATCAAAAATACTTATGAATAAATTTAACAAATAAAGTGTAAAGCTTACACTAAAAATCGCAAAACATTGTGGAGGGAAATTAAAGATATAAATAAATGAAAGACATTTGATCATCCTGGTTTGGAGGGCCAAATATTGATAAAATGGCAATCTACAGATTGATCTGTAGATTCAATGTTGCATCTAGCATAATTTCAGCTGGCTTCTTTGTAGAAACTGAGAAGCTAATCCTAAAATTCATACAGAAATGCAGGGAGCCCGGTGTGGTGACTCACACCTCTAATCCCAGCACTTTGGAAGGCCGAAGTGGGTGAATCACTTGAGCCTAGGAGTTTGAGACCAGCCTGGGTAACATAGTGAAACTCTGTCTCTATTAAAAATACAAAAACTAGCCAGGCATGGTGGTGCAAGCCTGAGCCTGTAGTCCCAGCTACACAGGAGGTTGAGATGGGAGGGTGGCTTGAACCCGAGAGGTGGAGGTTGTAGTGAGCAAAGATCACACCACTGCACTCCAGCCTGGGTGACAGAGTGAGACCTTATCTCAAAAAAAAGAAAGAAAGAAAGAAAGAAAGAAAGAAAGAAAGAAAGAAAGAAAGAAAGAAAGAAAGAAAGAAAGAAAGAAAGAAAGAGAGAAAGGAGAGAAAGAGAAAGAGAGAAAGAGAGAGAGAGAGAAAGAGAGAGAGAGAAAGAGAGAAAGAAAGAGAGAGAAAGAAAGAAAGAAAGAAAGAAAGAAAGAAAGAAAGAAAGAAAGAAAGAAAGAAAGAAAGAAAGAAAGAAAGAAAGAAAGAGAGAAAGACAAGAAAGGAAGAAAGAAAAAGAAATGCAGGAGACCCAGAATAGTCAAAACAATCTTGAAAAGGAAGAACAGAGTTGGAGAACTGACACTTCCCAATTTTAAAATCTACTACAAAGCTGCAGCAATCAAAATTGTGTGGTCCTGGAATAAGGATAGATATATAGATCAGTGGAATAGAATTGAGAGTCCAGAAATAAACTCATACATTTATGGTCAGCTAATTTTTGACAAGGATGACAAGACCATTCAATGGGAAAACAAAAGTCCATTCAACAAATGGTGCAGGGACAAATGGATATCACATGGAAAGAATGAATTTGGATTACCACCTCACACCATGTATAAAAATTAACTCAAAATGGATCATAGACCTAAGTATAAAAGTTAAAATTATAAAAATTCTTAGAAGTCATAGAAGTAAATCTTCGTGTCTTTGAGTTAGGCAAAGCATTCTTAGCTATGACACCAAAGCATAAGCAACAACAACAACAAGAAGAAAAACAAAAACAGATAAACTGGACTTCATCAAAATTTAATTTTTTTTTTTTTTTTTTTTTTGAGACAGAATCTCGCTCTGTCACCCAGGCTGGAGTTCAGTGGCACGATCTCAGCTCACAAAATTTAAAATTTTTGTGCATCAAAAGACACTGTCAGGGCCGGGCATGGTGGCTCGCACTTGTAATCCCAGCAATTTGGGAGGCCGAGGCTGGGGATTGCTTGAGCTCACGAGTTCAAGACCAGCCTGGCCAACATGGTGAAAGCCGTCTCTACAAAAAATACAAAAATTAGCCAGCATGGTGGCATGTGCTTGTAATCCCAGCTACTCAGGAGGCTGAGGTGGGAGGATGACTTGAGCCTGAAAGGCAGAGGTTGCAGTGAGCCGAGATCACGCCACTGCACTCCAGCTTGGGAGACAAAGCCAGACCTTGTTTCCAAAAAAAAAAAAAAAAAAAGACACTGTCAGGAAGGGGAAAAGACAATCCACAGAATGAAAGAAAACATATGGAAATTATATATCTGACGAAGGATCTTTATCTAGAATATATAAAGTAGTTTTACAACTCAACAATAAAAAGACAATTTTAAAATGGACAAAGGATCTGAGTAAACAATTCTCCAGGGAATACGTATGATATACAAACGGCCAATGAAAAGATGCTCAACATTATTTGGTCATCAGTGAAATGCAAATGAAAACCACAATTGGATACCATTTTATACTTACTAGGATGGCTATAATGAGAAAGACAGATAATAATAAGTGTTGGCAAAGATATGGCGAAATTGGAATCCTGAAATATTGCTCACAGGAATGTGAAATGGTGCAGTCACTTTGGAAAATAGTTTGGAAATTTCCTCAAAAGGTTAAATATAGAATTACCATATGACTCAGCAATTCTATTCCCAGGTGAATATCCAAAAGAAATCAAAAACCTATATCCATACAAAAACTTGTATACTAATGTGCATAGTGTCATTATTAATAACCAAAAAGGGGAAGCCACTCAAACGTCCATCAATTAATGAACGGATAAAAGGAAAGAAGTGCTGTTACACACTACAACATGGGTGAATCTTGGAAACACTATGTTAAACGAAAGATGCTCACACAAAAGGTCACATATTGTATGATTCTATTTATATGAAATGTTCAGAAGAGACAAATCCACAGATATAGTAAGTAGATTAGAGGTTGCCAGGGGATAGGGGGAGAAAGGAAAAGGGAGTGACTGCTAATAGGTACAGGGTTTCTTTCTGTGGTGATGATAACGTTCTAAAATTGATTGTGATGATGGTCATATAACTGAATATATTTAAAAACCATTGAATTGTACACTTTCAAAGGATGAATTTTAAAGATGTGCACTATATCACAATAATTTTTTTTTTTTTTTTTTTTTTTTAATTTACAGGCCGGTCGCGGTGGCTCACGCCTGTAATCCCAGCACTTTGGGAGGCCAAGGTGGGCGGATCACGAGGTCAGGAGATCGAGACCATCCTGGCTAACACAGTGAAACCTCGTCTCTACTAAAACTACAAAAAATTAGCCAGGCGTGGTGGCGGGCGCCTGTAGTCCCAGCTACTCAGGAGGCTGAGGCAGAAGAATGGCGTGAACCCAGGAGGCGGAGCTTGCAGTGAGCTGAGATTGCGCCACTGCACTCCAGCCTTGGCGACAGAGCGAGACTCTGTCTCAAAAAAAAAAAAAAAAAAAAAAAAAAAAAAACAATTTTTTAAGGTGTGGAACCAAATATAAAAATCTCACAAAGGTGAGACTAAACTATATTGCTTAAATATACGTACAGAGATTATCGAAAACTAAAAGAAAGTATAGTACTATTCCTATAAAAGTCAGGCTAGTGGTTCCGCCTGGGGATGAGAGAAGAGCTTTGATTAAAAAGAGAACCACAGAGGGCTTCTGTGGCATCCTAGTGTTTTATTTCTGATCTTTCTTGGTGGTTACATGGGTATTTCTTTTCTAACGATTTGTTAAAGTCTACATACATGTTTTATGCACATTTCTGTATATCTGTTTTATTTTCAATAAACTGTTAAAATTAAACTCATTCACCTGAGTGTATGTGGACTACACTGAATTGTTAAAATATTGGACTGAGCCAGGCTATCAATTCCAGATATTTCAAGAAAAGGGTTCCTAAATTAAGTGTCCCTAAGATTAAAAGAGAGAATAGGAGTGGAGAGAGTGTTGGGTAGAGGAGAAGGAAGATTTGACTTTCCTAAAAGACGTACTTCTTTGGTTCCTGTGCAAAGCACTAAAGATAGGGAATTAGTGATAAAGCATGCAGGCTCTACAGCCAAACGAAATAGGTTCTGCATCTACCACTTAATTTTTAGTTTCATAATCCTTCTGGGCCTCAGTTTCCATATTTGTAAGTGGAGATTATAATAGCATCTAGCTAAAATGTTACTGTGCATATTAAAGAAGATTATCCTTGTAATACCTTGTGAATTTTTTTTTAGATAAGGGACCTCATTGTTGCCCAGGCTGAAGTGTAGTGGCCATTCACTGTACTCATCATAGCGCACTGTGGCCTCCAACTCCTGGCCTCAAGCGATCCTCTCACCTTAGCTTCCCGAGTAGCTGGGACTATAGGTGCCTACCACCACACCCAGCTGAGTATGTTTTCTGACATGTAAGTGCTCTATAACTGGCATCTGTTATTATTTCTTCCTAAAGCGGGTTATGAGATGCATTAATTCTGAGTCCCTGTTGTATGTCTGTTATTGTCCTATTTTCCATTTATTGTAGATACAGTACATGAAAATATTACAATTGCATTTTTTTTTTGAGACAGGGTCTCACTCTGTTGCCCAGACTGGAGTGCAGTGGCGTGATCTCAGCTCACTGCAACCTCCGTCTCCCAGGCTCAAGCAATTCTCCTGCCTCAGTCTCCGGACTAGCTGGGATTACAGGCGTGCACCACTACCACCTGGCTAATTTTTGTATTTTTAGTAGAGATGGGGTTTCACCATGTTGGCCAGGCTGGTCTTAAACTCCTGACCTCAAATGATCCACCCCCCTTGGCCTCCTAAAGTGCTAGGATTACAGGCATGGTATGTGTAATAGAAACACACTCAGAGAGGTTAAGTAAGAAGCCTAGAGTCACACAGCTTTAAGAGGTGGAATAATGTTTCAAAAACAGATCCATCTAATTCCAAAGCCTTTGCACTTTCCACGTTTTCTTGGAGTTGAATGTAACCATCGTTCAGTGGGGAAATCAAAGAGTTTTTAACCAAATACTGTTTTATTAAGCTATTTATATGACTTAATAGGAGAAAACATGTCCAAAAGCCTGAGTGCTTTGTGTACTGGGAAAGTTTATATAGTGCCAATGTACCATTTCAGAGCAGACCTAAATCTCTCGCGTTCCCTAAATAACACCTGGTAAAGAGATGTTCCTAGAAGTTGCTTAAGTTGCAATGATCTGGCAGGTTTTAAAGTCTGGCCAAACCTAAGGAATATAGCGGTAGGATTTCCAGGTCACAGGAAGTGTATTACCAACAGGAGAGCACATGCCACCAAATCTGAGGGAGTGCAGAGTCAAACTCCTAATGGGGAACCTGGCATCCAAAACTGTTATTTTGTCAATTCCTCTAATTCTGCACCAGGTATCTGAATACAGGAGAGCGTCCTCCCAGAGCACCACCATAGAGGGGCTCAGCAAACAGTCCAACCAATTCTGCATAGCTGCAACACCTCAGAAAATGTAGTCCAGCCTGCTGGTCTGGATTGACTGAGATGACTGAGACCCAAGTAGCCCTTTGGGAAATCATGGTAAAATCATGGTGCTGGATGTTTCAGAAATCCTTGGTGACTGATCAACTGGACTGCTGTGGCAGAGACAAGATCTAGAGAAAGTGGGGGAGGAGGGTGGGGTCCAGAGGCAGAAGTCAGGCTGGAAAGCCCTGGGGGCCCACTGGCAAGAGGGAGACTGGCAAGAAGTAGATCAGGATGGTGGCCATTCTGAATGTGTGTGTGGTGAAGGGAGCACTAAACTACAGCCTGGGGGCCTGGGCTCTGTCACTCTTGAGCTAATTAATTAACCTCTGGATATATCCATTCCCCCACCCATAAAATGGAAATAATAATAGTACCTATCTCATTGGATTATCGTGAGGAACAGATGAAATCATTGACACGAAAGCACTGTGAAAACTCTCATGGTATATAGAAATATGAAGCTAAGTGTTTACTTGTTTTGTTTACTTGTGTAGCCCCAGCACCTGGGACAGTGTCTGTCATATAGCAAGCACTCAATAAACATTCATTGAATGAATAATATTGCACTAGAGTTCGAGTACTGACTGTTTAGCATACTAGATGATCATGACAAGCAAAACTATGAGATGGGCGAAAGTGAGTTCTTGGCCGGCTGCAGTGGCTCATGCCTGTAATCCCAACACTTTGGGAGGCCAAGGTGCCAGGGTTGTTTGAGTCCGGGAGATCAAGGCCAGCCTGAGAAACATAGGGAGATCCAATTTCTACAAATAATAAAAAATTAGCCAGGCATGGTGATGTAGACCTGTGGTCCCAGCTACTCGAGAGGCTGAGGTGGGAGGATCATTTGAGCCCAGGAAGTGGAGGCTGCAGTGAGCCGAGATCATATCACTGCACTCCAGCCTGGACAACAGAGCAAGATCCCATCTCAAAAAAAAAAAAAAGAAAAAAAAGCAAGTTCTTTCATTCTTCCATTTGGAGCCCTGTCCCCTGTCCCTTGACAGTGCCCTGGAGATATTAAATATCCAGCATCCTCAGCCGCCTCATTCTTCTTCACCCAGCCCACCTTGGTATCAGTGATGAAAAGAATGATAGCTGCCATTTGTTGGAGGCATATTATGTTCTAAGTGTTAGGCTTCACATGCACATTCTCAGCTTGATCTTCAAATCCACCCCCACATTTAATGGCTATTTTTCTTGGGAAAAAAATACACGCTGATGACTCTAAAGAATCAGTTTTCTCATCTAGGTTGCAAGGCAAATCCTGTTACAGAAACTGGCATGATTCCTGTTGGAGTTTCTGTTCCCAGGACTCATCTGGGCTCAACTGAGGCCCAGGCTTGAAACTGTGTGGCAACGGACCCAACTGCCATAGCCATGCCATCAGGCATAGCTGTGATTGATAGGGGACAAGGGTCTCAATCTGCATGAAGGCACCAAGGCTCTGCTATCCTCTTTCACAACTACATGGCTAGGAAACAGCAGCTGTCATTCAAGCCCAGGCAATCTCTCTTCAATACTTTGTGACATTTAAGGAAGCAGATGGAACAACTTGACAAATGGAACGGCTTGTCCAAAGCTGCTCACCTGGGCTTACAAATCCTTCCCCTCCGCCAAGAGATTTTCCATAAAGGAATGCTAATCTCTTTGGCACACTGCCCTTTGCACCCCTACAACCTTAAATGCTGGGGCCACTTAGTAGGTTCAGAACATTGTGGCAGGCTCTCTTACACCACCCCACCCTCCGTGATTCTTACTTCATAGCCCTATCAGAGTTAGAAATAATACAATTACTTATAGAATAATTTGATTACCTTTGGACTCCACCAAGTGCCCCTGAATTCCATGAGAGCCAGGTAGAATTGACTTTCTTCTCCACCACTTCCATAGTGCCCAGCTCTGGGCATAGTACAAAGCAAGTGCTCAATCAATATTTATCAAAGCATAAATGAATGAGTGAAGAGCAAACAAATGAGTGAGATAGAAAAGTAGAATAGAATAAATGTGGTAATTGCTCTCAAACCTTTGAAGAGCTGTTCTATGAAAGAGAGAGGATTTTTATTATCTTTTCTCTTTTTTTTTTTTTTTTTTTTTTGAGAAAGAGTCTCACTCTGTCGCTCAGGCTGGAGTGCAGTGGCACCATCTTGGCTCACTGAAACCTCTGCCTCCAGGGTTCAAGCGATTCTCCTGCCTCAGCCTCCCGAGTAGCTGGGACTACAGGTGTGCACCACCACACCTGGCTAATTTTTGTATTTTTAGTAGAGATGGGGGTTAGCTATGTTGGCCAGGCTGGTCTCAAACTCCTGGCCTCAAGTGATCCACCCGCCCCAGCCTCCCAAAGTACTGGGATTACAGGCGTGAGCCACCATGCCCAGCCCAAGATTTTTATTAACTTTTTATTTAGAAATAATTTAAAAATTACAGAAGAGTTGTAAAAGCAGAACAAATAATTCCCATATACCATCTATGCAGATCCCACCAATTTTAAACATTTTGGCATTTGTTTTTATTAGTCTCTCTCATTACTTACATATTAATGTTCTTTTTTTTTTAGGAACTATTTGCAGGCAGGTCACAAGCATCATGCCACTTTACTCCCTAATGCTTCAATGCATATTTCCCAGGGACACGGACATTCTTATAGAAGACCATTACCAAAATTAGGACACTTAATAGTGATGCAATATTGTAATCTATGTCCTTACTCAATTTTGCCAATTTTGAGTGAGGATTTTTTTGTTGTTGTTGTTCTGTTTGGTTCTCCAGGGCAGAAGGAAGATTAATGGGAAGATACATGACAAAAATGATTTTTTACTCTGGAAGTTGAAGATAGATCCAGAAAATTAGAACTTATCAATAAAATAAAATGGCCTTTCTCCAAAAATAGGGCACTCCCTGTTGCTGCAAGGATTTAGGCAGAGACTAGATGATTACCTGTTAGGAATGAGGGAGGGGAGATCTCTTCTGAATATGAACTACAGAATAAGCTTTTGTGTGTACTTCTGCAAGCCAGGTGAATTATATGCTATGTACTGGGCTTGATTCTCTTTTTTTCACTTATCATTTCTCATGTCAGGGCCGGTCCTTGGGTAACTGAAGTAACCAACCATGGCATGAGGTTGAAGCAACCTCAACGTTCCATCAGCCTGGAAATATTTTCCCCTGACATCTTCCACAAACAGGTCAGCCCTGGAATAATAATATTAACATGTATTATGCACTTACAATGGGCTGGGCAATGGTGTAAGTGCTTTGTAAGTGTCAACTCATTAAGTCTCCAAAAGCCATAAGATATAGCTATTACTATACTACAATACCTATTTTACCGATGAGGCGTCTGAAGCTCAGGTGGGTTTTTGGTACCTTGATTTGGTTCAGGTCTGATGTGTTAAAAGATTTAAGAAATTATGATCAAGTTGTTCAAATAAGTGTATATGGAGATTTTTACAAAGCAGTTAGGCTGGGCACAGCAGCTCACGCCTGTAATCCTAGCAATTTGGGAGCCTGAGGCAGGCAGATCACTTGACCCCAGGAGTTCAAGACCAGTCTGGACAACATGTTGAAATCCTATACCTACTAAAAATACACACACAAAAAATTTAATGGGTGTGGTGGTGAACACCTGTAGTCCCAGCTCCTCAGGAGGTTGAGGTGTGAGTATTGCTTCAGCCCAGGAATTGAAGGCTGCAGTGAGCTGTGATCATGTCACTGCACCCTAGCCTGAGCAGCAGAGCAATATCGTGTCTCAAAAAATAAAAAATCTGTTCAATTATTTAAATGAAAAATAAAAATGAAAGAAATAAACCAAATGATAGTATTTCAAGACTTCAAGAACATTAGTATTTCTTTGTTTATACCTATTCCTATTTTCATTAGGGCAGTCTAATTTGGAGGAGTTTTAGGGGGGTTTCTTTATTTCTACATTTCCTGATGTTCTAGTTGTTGTAATTGATATTTTTAGACATGTTTTCACTGTAGTTGACATGCTAACTCAGAATGAAAGATTTTCCCAGAGACTGTCTTATGTAAAGCAATTGAATCTCCCTGCTGTATTGTCATTGTAGAAGACAGAGGAACAAGGAGGATGGCCCCTTCTTTCCCAGCCTTATGGGTTTCATAGTTTTCAGAACAGTTAATTTCTGGCTAATTCCTACCAATCCTTAAAATTTCAGCTTAAATGTCACATCCTCAGAAAAGTTTTTGCTACCCTGCAAGGCTAGGTCAGAATCCCCTGTTACCTGTTCTCACAGCCTCATCAACCTTTTCTTCATCTCACCTCACTACATCTCACTGCATCATTGACCTTTCCTTCATAGCAATTATCACATTTAAAATGATTGTTTTCTGTCTTTACAGTTAGACTGTAATACAGGTTTCTGAGGGGCCCCATCTATTTTTGCTCCCTAAGGTATCCTAGTACCTGACACACCATGGCCACTCAATAAATGTTTGCTGAATGAAAAATGAGTAAATGAAGATCCAGTTCCACTTAGGAAAAAGATGCTAGCAAAAGAAACATGGAAGAGTAAATTGTGCCCCTGGAGGCAAAAATGCAGTATTCTAGTATCAAAGGTCAGAACCAGGCAGTGACGAAGTCAAAATGAGGGGATTTGGGAGATCCGGCAGAGGGTGGTTCAGGCAAGAACTTTGGTCAGTTGCTAGAGTACGGTAGCAGCAGCAGCATGGAGGATCTCAATTCAGTGCTAGGATGCTGTAGCTGACTGAAAGTAGTCTGCTTTCAGGGGTTCAGCCCTTCTGGAAATATGCTACAGAACATGTGCACCCATGGTTTCCTTCACTGGGGACAGAGAAGTAGAACTAGGCTGAAAAGAATTTAAGGAAGAACTATAAAAGGCTTTTGAGAGGAAGGGTCTTGGTGGTTCCAAAATAATGTCCTCTCTCACTAAGTGGCTTTCACAAGCTGCCATTACAATTTCTACACGCAGCCCCCAGATGGCAGCAGTGTGTTACTCTTGGGCTGCCAAGTTCCTGATGAAGGCTCCGCTTTGACATCTAACCCACCATCCCATGACTGCCCCCAGAGCTAGCTTAGATTTGGGTTGTCCTCACACTGTGCTGAGAGGGCTTGCAATGTGTCTTATTTTGGGAATGACCTCATTGGTCTTTCCCTGGCAGCTGGCTCCCATAACCCTGACTCTTGAAGCTGCGCTCCTCTCATTGCCATCCATGAGTGTCCCCAACCCTGTAGGAAATCATAACCTAATGGTTCCTTCTAGCATACTACAGTGAACATGTCCAAAATGAAATTCGTATTTCTCATCTACTCCCCATTCCCCACCCAAACCTCTGCTTCTCTATAACACTTTGAGCATCTCCCTCCCATTCATGGAGTCCTGGTGAGTCCACCTCTAAACTACTTCAAATCTGTGCCCTCCTCTCCTGTTTGCCAGGCATGGAGCAGATCCTCTCCACCTCTTGCCTAATCCCTAGGTCATCTGCTTATCTCTGTCATCTTTCTATCACAATCCATCCTTCCGCTCTGCTCAAAGTCCTTCTGAGGACAGGGATGCCCCCTTTTGTTAATCTCTTCAGATCCTACTCTTGCTTTAATGTGCAGACCAACTAGCACTGCCCTCAAAAAACTTTTCTGGGTATCCTCCCAACCCTGACACCCCCATCATTTTTTCCACTGCCTATATACAGCACTTTAGTTGGACCTCCTTTCATAATTCTAATTGCTAATATTCTGCCTTGTTAATAATCCATTATTTATATACATGAATATGTCACTCTAGCCCTTAGCCAAGGTGGCAACCATGTGGCACAAGTACATCAACACCCCCCCCCAACCAGTACCCAACAAGAGACATCACTAATAGATCTTAGCCATCTTCCCACTGAGCCCAAACCCAATCTCAAAATCCTTCTGGAAACAGTATTCCAGAAGAACTGATCCACAAAATGAAACAAATTTGCCATTCCTGTGCTGGACTATCAGCAATAATAGGACAGAAAGTATGCACTGCACCTGTAGTCCCAGCTACTTGGCAGGCAAGAGGATCACTTGAGCCTAGGAGTTTGAGACTAGCCTGGGCAAAATAGTGAGACACCATCTCAATTTTTTAAAAAAGAAAAGAAAGCATGCCCTATTCTTCTTTGAATCTACTACAGCATCTTGTACAGGATCTACACTAATCAAAAGCCTTCTTGAATGAATTAATAAAAGCACAAAGTGGAATACAGTAGACATTGATAATAGGAATGCTGCTCCCAGACTCCATGTTTCAATACTGCTGCTATGAATATGGGTGTGTAAATATCCCAAGACCCTGCTTTTAATGCTTTTGCATAAATACCCAGAAGTGGGATTGCTGAGTCATATGGTAGATCTATTTCTTTTTCTTTTTCTTTTTTTTTCTTTTTTTTGAGACGGAGTTTCATTCTTGTTGCCCAGGCTGGATTGCAATGGCGCAATCTCAGCTCACCACAACCTCCACCTCCCAGGTTCAAGCGATTCTCCTGCCTCAGCCTCTCGAGTAGCTGGGATTACAGGCACCCGCCACCACGCCTGGCTAATTTTTGTATTTTTAGTAGAGACAGGGTTTCTCCATGTTGGTCAGGCTGGTCTAGAACTCCTGACCTCAGTTGATCCGCCCACCTCGGCCTCCCAAAGTGCTGGCACTACAGGCATGAGCCACCGCACATGGCCCAGGTAGATCTTTTTGAGGAACTACCATTCTGTTTTCCATGGCTGTTGCACCATTTCACAATCCCACAAATAGCACACAAGGATTCTCATTTCCCCACATCCCCACCAACACTTTTTATTTTATGGGTTTTTTTAATAGTGGCCATCCTAATGAGTGTGAGGTGATGTTCATTCACTTTTGTTGCTAAGTAGTATTCCACGATGTGACTATACCAAAAATTGTTCACTCATTCACCTACTCATTGATGGATATCTGAGCTTTTCTAGTTTTTGTAAATTATGAATAAAACCATTATAAACATTTCTGTAAAGGTTGTTGTGTGAACATACGTTTTTATTTTTCTGGGATAGATGCCCAAAAGTACAATTGCTGGGCCATGTGATAGCTGCATGCTTTGTTTTTAAACAAACTGCCACTCTTTCTCAGAGTAGCAGTTTGAGAAATATATGAGTGATACAATTTCTTTGCATCCTTACTATTATTGAGGTGTTGCCATTATTTTTATTTTAGACATTCTGAGAGGTCTGTAGTAATGTTACCAAAACATCAGGAGTTCCATCTAGGTCCTGTTTCTCACTGTGCAGAAAGGCAAACACTGAGACAATGAGTATTGCCAAGGAAGAAGGCTTTAATCAGGTGCAGCAGCCAAGGAGATGAGAGATCAGTCTCAAATCCATCTCCCCGACCAACTAAAATTAGGTGTTTGTATAGCAGGGAAGACGTGAAACCATGTGTGGGAAAACAGGAATTAGGGAGGGATAAGGAAGAAGAGTTGGTCAACAGGAAGCAGTTGGTTCATCAGCCAATCAAGATGGGTCAGGGATCTGGCTTCTCACTGTCCAGATGTGGTGATTTGGTGATTTTCAGATCCTTGATACTATCTGGGAGTCCTGATGGCGTATTTCCTGAGAAAGGAACTCAGATAAGACAAATGTAACATTCTCAAGTTTTAAGACTGGAAGGATCAATTTCTATGTTTATTCAAAGACATCAGAAACATCAGCTCTGTGGGACAATTGGGTTGGTTTCATAGTCACATGGTTTGTATATTTCCCAGTGGTATTCAAGGCAGCAACTTATGGAAAACTGCATGATCAAGTGTAAACTCAGCAGATTTACAAAGCACACACTTGACCACAGCTAATTTTTCTCAACCTAACATTCAGACCCATAAGCCTATTTTTCCACCCTGCTTTAAAATTTTGAGTGCATTTTAAAATATCAAAAAAGGATTGCCCCATATTGGCCTTAATTAATCCATGCTGAAGTAATCTCTTTTAGTATCACATTTCCAATTTGTTTATATTGGTCCTTATCACGTGGGAAAAACTTATACAACACAGATATGCTCTGTACTACCATTTGCAAAAACATTCCATAGACATATTAGAAGTTGGCATTTGTGTGTGTGTGTGTGTGTATGCATAGCTGGTTTTTGGGTTTTTTTTTTTTTCTATTTTAAGGAAGACTATGTCTTGGTTGTGTGAGAACTTCTAAGCTTCAAGGCCAAACTTGAGTTTTCACTTCTTTCACAGATGTCTGACTACACTTAATAAAGAATTTCCAGAATTCGCTGGGCACCGTGGTTGACGCCTGTAGTCCCAGCATTTTGGGAGGCTGATGCGGGTAGATCACTTGAGGTCAGGAGTTCGAGACCAGCCTGGCTAACGTGGTAAAACCCCATCTCTACTAAAAATACAAAAATTAGCCGGGCATGGTGGTGGGCGCCTGTAATCCCAGCTACTTGAGAGGCTGAGGCAGGAGAATTGCTTGAACCCGGGAGGCAGAGGTTGCAGTGAGCTGAGATCACACTATTGCATTCCAGCCTGGGCAACAAGAGCAAAACTCAAAAAAAAAAAAAAAGAAAAAAGAAAAGAAAAGAGAGAGGAAGGAAAGAAGGAAGGAAGGAAGGAAGGAAGGAAGGAAGGAAGGAAGGAAGGAAGGAAGGAAAAGAGAAAACAAGAAGAATTTCCAGAATCCAATGGGATGCTAAACAAATTTTTAGTCAAAGCAATCTGGAAGGGAAAAAGAGCTACGTTGTGGCAGCAGGGCTGTATTCATTCCTAAATGCCAATGTAGTATGATTTTAAAGGCCAAACAATCATTTGTTCCCAAATTCTCACCCCTGTATATCACAAAGCATCATTATTTAAAAAACCACCACGAGCCTTATTGGATCCTGATTCAAGCAAATTGTAGGAAAAAAAAAAATACTTATGAGACAATTGGGGAAATGTAAACACTGACTAGATAATTGAGAATATTAAGCAATTCTCATTTATTTTTAAAGTGTGATAATGGTATTGTAGTTTTTTAAAATAAAGAGGGTCCTTAGTTTGTAGAGATATATACTAAAGTATTTACCGATGAAATGATATGATGTCTGGGACTTGCTTAAAAATAATTCATTGTGTAGGAAGTAGGGAATGGGTGGTGGTATAGATGAAATAAGATTGACCATTTTGATAATTGTCGAAGCTAGCTGACGGGTATATGATCATTCACTGTAACAGATTCCTTACTTCTACATGTTTGAACTTTCCCATAATAAAATATTTTTTAAAATCCACCATAAAAATGGTAGCATGGTTTGGGGATATTGTAATATCCCCTTGTAATATTAATTTTATCCAGAAATAGTAACCCACAAACTTCTTAGCCCTCCTTGGCTACATTAGCAAAGATGAATTGATCAAACATCTTAGGAGGAGGCAGAGGCCACAAGGAACAGGAAATGAGGCAGGACAAGTCTGAAAAGAGTTAAGAAAAGCTTGGAACATGGACTCTTGCCAGAGTGGACAAGCTGTTGCCAACCACTGAACGAAAGGGTTTGGAAGTGTAGCAGCTGGAGAGAGGATGCTAAAAGAAAGTAGTAGATTTCTTAGGGGGAAGGTGTCTTGTATATGCATGTTGGTGGGGGATAGTAGGGTGGAGCTTGAATGCTCAAGGCTGTAAAACAAACTCACCCCTTGATTAGAGCTATCTTTGCCTCCCTTTGGAAACATCATGAAAATAAGACATGTAGAACTGATTCTTAATCCAATTCTCAAGTCAAACAATAACTCAGAATAATTTTCTGATTTTTCCCCCATTTTCAAATCTGCAAGTCTTAGGTCAGCTGCTTTTCTATACCTGTTCCCATTATTTCCCCAAAACAATCAAAAGTTACCATTTTATTGATTGCGAATGTTAGACCTAAAGGAGCCCCTGTAGATCACTTACTCTTTTTTTTCCACAGGTGAGCAAACTGAAGCTCAGAGAAAGAAACTCGTCCTGCATCATACAGTATGCAGGTAGCACAGTGCTGGCACATGGTAGACACTCAATAAATATCTGTTGAATCCAGGGTTGATACATACCTACCAAGTAATTATAGCCAGCATCTGACCTGATTGGTTGGTGCCCATATCACATAGCTTTAATATCGCCCCCAATTATACAGCTGAATGAACAAAAATAAAGCAGTAAAGCCAGATTGTTCTTGACTTGCAGACATTCTTTTTCCGTAATTCTAGTTCTAGTCTTCATGGGGCCCTAAGTGGGCAGGCAGGGCCACCTTTGGCTGCGAAGCTTACAGCGAATTCAGGCCTCCTCTGGACTTGATGTTTGTTAATTATCCATTAGCCTCCTCAGTGCCCCCAGATACTAGCCAGCCTTATTTGGGGCCGCATGGCAGGCAGAGTGTATGGCAACCCTCACATGTTAAAGGTTTGATCTGCACTCTCATCCTGAGAAAGTAATTTGGGCTCTAAACTACCTATTTTACTGTCAGGGAGTGGATATCCAGCATTATTTTTCCATTTCTCATCTACCCCAGGGATGAGGGGAGAGTGGAAAGAAAGAAAAGAAAAAAGAAAAAAATACTTTTAAGTATTTGTAGAAGTATAAATAAGAGTTAATGTTGCTAACTGGATTTATACCATATAATTTTTTTCTAAAAGCAGTGTAATTGGAAAATGCCACGCCATTACAAATTCACTACAATGAAGGCAAATATTATAGTATAATATGATATTGTAAACCAGGATTGTCACTTTCACATGAGAAGGGAGAAAGAATTGGTTCCAGAACAACAGTATGTGCAATCACAACTACCATTTATTAAAGTTCACTGTGCTAAGCATTTTACGTTTTATTTCATGGACACCTCACAACAACGCTATGTGGTAGGTCCTTTTATCAACATTTTACAGATGAGGACTGAGCCTCAGGTAGATCAAGTTAAGAAAATCTCCCAAAAAGCAGAACCAAAAGACAAATAGACGGAACATGGGAGAAAAAAGATACGAAAATTACAGAATCAGTCCAGGATGTCCAATATACAACTAATAGGAATCCTAGAGATAAAGAAAATAGAAGAGAAGCTATTATGTGAGAAATAATAGAAAGTAATGTCTCAAAAATGAAGCATGAGATTTTATATTGAAAGGGCTCACAAAGTCCAGCCCAGGAAATGGAAGAAGATCCACAATATGGCATATTATTAAAATTTAAAACACCAAGAGAAAGAGGCCAAGAGAAAACCTTGCAGATAAAAGTTACATGTAGAAAATTAGAAATCAATCAGACATTTCTAAAGCAACACTAGAAGCAAGAACACATTGGAATAATGCTTTCAACATTCTCAGAGGAAATTGTTTCCAATTAGTAATTCTTCACCTAGTAAAAATTTTAATCATATGTGAAGATTATATCTAGACAAAAAATGATTTTACTAAAATCACCTTGGCTGGGAGCAGTGGCTCATGCCTGTAATCCCAGCACTTTGGGAAGCCATAGTGGGAGGATCATTTGAGCCCAGGAGTTCAAGATCAGCTTGGGCAACATAGGGAGATCCCCATCTCTACAAAAAAATAAAAATTATAGCTGGGCATGGTGGCAAGTGCCTGTAGTCCCAGCTACTCGGAAGGCTGAGGTAGGAGAATCGCTTGAACCTGGGAGGCGGAGGTTGCAGTGAGCCGAGATCACACTACTGCACTCCAGCCTGCGTGATAAAGCGAGACCCTGTCTCAAAAAAAATAATAATATAAAATGAATAAAACTTAGCCGGGCATAGTGGTATGTGCCCAGAGTCCGAGCTAATTGGGAGGCTGAGGTGAGAGGATCACTTGAGCCCGGAAGGTCGAGGCTGCAGTGAGCCATGATCATGCCACTGCACTCTAGCCTGGGCAACAGAATGAGACCCTGTCTAAAAAAAAATAAAATAAAATCACCTCCCGTGCAGCCTTTCTAAGGAATTTAGTAAACGGTGTGGTCCAGCAAAACTAGGGCATAATCCAAGAAGGGGGACAACTGGGAATGCAGGAAACAGAAGCTGGAAGCGGAGGGAATTCCCAGGATGGCAGCTGGGTGCTTGGCCTAGAGAACAACCATTTCAGGATGGATCAGGAGGGCAGCAAACTCTAAAGAGGGCTGTCTCCCCCCAAAAATACATGAAACTCATGGATTACCTAATATGTTTGATCATATTGAGTGAAGTGTTATGGTTCTTCAGAAAAGTTTGGGATTGAACTCATGACAGGTACATAAAAAAACAAATCAAAGAAAGGGAGACAATATGGAAAAAAAACAAAGAAAATATAATTAATGGTACAGTGCATAAGTTAACCACAAGCAATATTTACATAAATATAATGCAAATATTGACTATTTTAACCAAAATATTTATATTTTTGGAAGAGAAGTGTGAGTATGTGTGCACGTGTGTGTTGAGAGGCATAAGAGCAAGCTAATTCCTCATCTTCCACAGAAGGAAGTTAGATCATTTCTAAACCTAAATAAAGATAAGAAATTGCAATATTAGGGTATTATTGAAAAGTAAAGGGTTATATACCAAAAGAAACAGGTAAAACATGTTAAATGTAGTTTAAAATAACACAAATGTATTATATCACACTTCTGTAGGTCAGCAGTCCAGCACAGTGTGGCTGCTCTCTCTGCTGAGGGTCTCACAAAGCCCAAATTATGGTGTCTGCCAGCTTGTGCTCCTATATGGAGGCTCTGGGAGAAAATCTGCATCCAGGCCCATTCAAGTTACTGGTAGTCTCCAGTTCCTTCTCACACTTCCTACACGGCCCCTTACATCCTCAAGCCAGCAACAGCACTTTGAGCCCTTTTTGTGCTTTGACTCATTCTCCCTCTTCTGCTTTCAGCTAAAGCAGCCAATTTCTCTGCTTTTAAGGGCTTGATATTGGGCTCACCCAGATAATCCAGGAAAATCTATTTTAAGGCCTGAACCACAATTACATCTGCAAAGTTTCTTTTTCCATGTAAAGTTACATAGTCACAGGTCCCAGAATTAGGGTGTTGACATCTTTTCTAGGAGCAGGAATCAGGGGTAAGGAGGAGTGGGACAGGAGACTGCTTTTTTTTAAGTGATAAGCCCTATAATACTCTTTGACTTTTAAAGTATCATACATGCATATTAATAAATATTTGTTAGGCACAATCATGGCTGGGCCCTTGTGAAAATCCTGATTTGGGTAGACCACAGGTTTCATCCAATGTATTAATTCCTTTGTTCTTCCCACTGCATTAAAGGGCCTGCTCCTCTGGTTATTTTTGGCAGTTTCACTACATCCTGTAGTGAAAGTAAGAGGCATTTTCTTGATTTGTAAAACAAAAATCATCTTAGCCTTTATTGGATGTCAAAATTAATAGAGCTAATCTAGTCCAACCTCCTCATTTTACAGATGAGAACACTGATGCCTAGAGATGCCCAGAGCCAGTGTTTATAGCAAAAATTCTCACTTTCAAATGAACTACACAACTTATGGTCACTGTTAGGAGTCATGGATGGGATTATACATCACTGTCTAACACCTTCATTTTACAGATAGGGAAACTGACCCAGACACAGACAGTTATCTGCCCACATTAATTTGGAACTCCTAAATGCTAATCCAGGTTTCTTTCCCCTATACAAAGTAGCCTTCCCTTAACTAACCACCTCATACTAAGCCAAATCTTATTCACTTCTAAATTACTATTACATAGCACATTGCCTAGCTCATAGATAAATGAATGCACAAATGAATCTCTTAAAAGACACTATAGGCCAGGCACAGTGGCTCATGCCTGTAATCCCAGCACTGTGGGAGGCCGAGGTGGGCGGATCACCTGAGGCTGGGAGTTCGAGACCAGCCTGACCAACATGGAGAAACCCCATCTCTACTAAAAATGCAAACATTAGCCGGGCGTGGTGGTGGTCACCTGTAGTCTCAGCTACTTGGGAGGCTGAGGCAGGAGAATCGCTTGAACCCGGGAGGCAGAGGTTGCGGTGAGCCGAGATCACACCACTGCACTCCAGCCTAGGCAACAAGAGCAAAACTCCATCTAAAAAAAAAAAAAAAAAGACACTATAAAATGCTCACTTTGCAATTAATGATTTAAAATCAGAAATCTTCCAGTTGATAAGCAATTTGGCAAAAATGTGAAATAAGATTTTTTTTTCTTTAGGTAACTGCCTTTTGGGAACAAGTAAATATCCCACTGACTATATTATACAGGCTTTAAAGTCAGACTGACTTGTTTCCCAATTTTGTCTTAGTCTCTTACTAGATATGTGATCTTGCATACACAGCTCAATCGTTCTATGTCTCAAGTTTCTTCATCTGTAAAATGACGTTAACAACACAACCTATCTCATGTGACCAGCATAGAGATTATATGAAATCACACATGTATCTTGGCGCATAGCAGCCATTCAGAAACTATTAATTTTCTCTTTTTGTATAATGGTCTACCCAATAAATGCTGAAAACCAGCAGTTAAATATTTTCCTGTTGCTAATGGTAAACTAAAAATGTGACCATTAGGAAAGATAGTGAAAGCCAAAGAACCTTCAGGAAGAAATCATCTTGGGGATTGATGTCAAAAATATCTAGCACATCCAAATGTCAGTAAAACTCCTCCCCTGCTTAAAGTAAAAGCATGCTAAGATTTAGCTATGGAATTTACAAGAAAAACTTTGCTTGACCCAACCATTAGGGTTTAAAACAGAGTCTCTGAAATAAATGTTCTTGTCCTCTGGCTTTCTTTTAAAACTACTAATAAGCTAGTAGCATAATGTGCTTTTCATGTGAGCATAAGTTACACCTTTAAAAGAGCAAAAGTTCATGGAAACAAGGAAATGATAAATTACTCTGGAAAGCAAATGTGCTTAGATCATTCTGGCTCCTCTACCCCTGAGACAAAGTGATCATGTTTGTGGCTACAGGAATTTGTTTTCCATAGATATCATACAAATTTACGACCTCAAGGGGGTTCTCAATTTTAAATGTTTTCCATTATAACACTCAGTGTTGATGTGTTAAAAATCAGAAAAGAGGTTTCTTATTTTAAAACAACAAGAACAACAACAAAACAGCTATACTTACCTGGAAACAGATTTTCAGAATCTTCCTGGATAATTCTAGATAGTTAAAGAAGTAACTTGACCAAGATCAGCACCCTCACTCTTACCCTAGGGTTTGGATTCTATAAAGATTCAGGGTAATTAGCAAATGTGATCTGATTGAAAACATATTCCTTGAGCTTAACACAAATGAGGGGAAGAAAACCTCCATGACATTAAAACCATTTTGCAGTAGTTATAGAAAATATGAAACAGTATCACCAGCATTTAAAAGGACAGCTATTGAAAACTGATTTTCTTTCTTTCTTTTTTTTTTTTTTTTGAGACGGAGTCTCGCTCTGTCGCCCAGGCTGGAGTGCAGTGGCGCCATCTTGGCTCACTGCAAGCTCCACCTCCTGGGTTCACGCCATTCTCCTGCCTCAGCCTCCCGAGTAGCTGGGACTGCAGTCACCCGCCACCACGCCCGGCTAATTTTTTTGTATTTTTAGTAGAGATGGGGTTTCACTGTGTTAGCCAGGATGGTCTGGATCTCTTGACCTCATGATCAGCCCGCCTCGGCCTTCCAAAGTGCTGGGATTACAGGCGTGAGCCACTGCGCCCGGCCAAAAACTGGTTTTCTTAGTCTCTAATCTAACCTGCTAATCTATTACCTTGTGACTAGAGGTCCACATCATGTATATGATTAATCATATTGCACTCCACTTTAGCTTAATATTAGAAAGGACCAACCCTCCATTTCCATTAATTATCATAACTACAATTTATTGAATACTTAAGTCCCTTTAGGTGCTGCTTACAAAGGCTAAATTAATATTAAACTAAGTCTATTCATGGCCTTATCAGAAAACACAGGCACACCAGAACAGCCAGAACATCAAAGAAGCTCATGATGAATGATTATAAGATAAAATAGCTGGCTTGGAATTTTTTCATGTTTCTTCTTTTAACTCCCATTTTTTCTACCTCTCAGCATTTCCCCAAAATAAGACCAAAGGAAAACATTTGGGTGACATACAAAAAGACAATATTTATTTTACTCAAGCTTTCCTATAAGAAGTTAAACAGAAACAATCCCTGGTTGAAGACTACCAAAAATGTTAACATGGTTTCACATATCCCTTCAGTGCCCAGATGAAGGAAAACACTTAACTGAATGAAAGAATAAGAATTACCATCCTGACAGTGGGTTTGCTTAGGTATGTTAGGAAAAAATCCACATAGGTTAGATCTAAAATAGTAAATGAGCCTACTAGTTTCCCATGGGGGATGGGAAATCCACTGATACAGAGGCCTCCAAGAGCTCCCAAGGCCTAGGGATCACTTTTTAGTGACTGTAAAACCACCACAAGTATTCCCATAACTTCCTTTTCCCTCCCTTTTCCCTCAGCTATTTTACTGCTAAAAGAGGAGGATAGGAACAAAAGATCACTTCCCCACTCCCAGACTGCATGACTGTCAGCATCAATGTTCGTTAGGAATTTCACAGCATCCTCTTCATGGCCATCTAAATAGGATAACAGTAAAAATGGCTAGGGGGAGGCATGGGTTTTGCTTCCCAGAATTACAAAATACCTGGAAAGGAATTAATCTCATTCCTATACAGGAAAACCAAATATTCTTTCTAGAGAACAGCAGAACAAAGTAGAGCATCTACAATGGCTGTCTCCCAGCCTCAATCTGACTTCACAAGGAGGAAACAACTTTACATCTGCCATTGTCATGAAGCCCAGCTTCCTCAGAGAAGCCAGGGCGCCATGCTTCTCCACGGCCATGGAAGCAGGCTGCCACTTGTACCCAAACCTGTAGAGGGTGAGGGTTTCTTATCTCCCCTCCCCTAGAAGCAGGAATTGCAAGTAGCATCATTGTATTAATATGATTGGTAAATGTTTGAACAGCTTGTGAAATAAAGTTCTCAAGTTCCTACCAGTAATATAAGTCTGTGTGTGAGGAGAGAAATAGAGTGGGGGAAATGCCTCTCATTTCCCATACTTCTTTAAATTTGGGGGAAGTAAGAGTAGAGGGGATATATATGGATATGTTGTGGGGATAAGTGAGAATGGAACCCAACATATGCCCCCAGAAAGCATAAACAGAGCCTTGGCTGGCTGGCTACCAATGTAAGACACAAAAGCTATTTAATTAATCATTTATGGCAGAGAAAAGAGGAATCCTGGACCCATCTTGTAAAGAAAGAGAAATAGGTTCAACTATTCTTTTTTTCTCAAGCGAATAGCAATGTTCTAAGTGAAGATACTACCTCATCTCTGTTTAGAAAATGCACAAATATCAATGCTGAAAACCCTCACATGGAAGTTACAAAATATGCAAGAATTAGTCACTGTTTCTCGGACTACTCATATTTATCCTGAGATGCTAATTATCCTCTGCTCCTCTGGGTCTCCTGAGCAGATTTACATCCTAATTTCCAATGAAAATCAAAAGACTACAAGAAGGGAAGGGGGGAGAATGCAAAAGGGGAAATCAGTGTGGGAGTTGTGGAGTTAAAAGGTCTGAAAAATGACTGGTGGAGATTAACAAAAAAAGTGGCAAGAACTGAGGAGTCCCAAATAGACTGTAAACCCCTGAAAGGGGTCTGTGCTTCACACCCAGGGGCCTAGCACAAGCCAAAGACACAGTAAATGCTACTTGAGTAGCAGAGGTGAAGAAAATACATTGTTAGAGGCTTCATGGTTGAAACTCTAATACCCAAGGAGTCATTCTACCTCCACTGGCTTTGAAAGGCTTTGAAAGGTCTCGTCAAAGAAGCTGCCTCTGGTTTTTCTGTAGTTGTCATCATCATGGCCAACACTGATTTCCGGGGCTTTCAAAGCAGAGGAAAATGCTGTCGAAGGGAATGATGACTCCAGACTATTAAGAGGTTTTTTTGGTTTTGTTTGTTTGCTTTTGAGACAGAGTCTTGCTCTGTCACCCAGGCTGGAGTACAGTGGTGTGATCTCCGCTCACTGCAACCTCCACCTCCCAGGTTCAAGCAGTTCACCTGCCTCAGCCTCCTGAGTAGCTGGGATTACAGGCGCATGCCACCCGGTTAAAATTTGTACTTTTAGTAGAGACGAGGTTTCACCATTTTGGTCAGACTGGTCTCAGACTCCTGATCTCAAGTGATCCACTCGCCTCGGCCTCCCAAAGTGCTGGGATTACAGGCGTGAGCCACCGCACCCAGCCCAGACTGTTAAAAGAGTTTTAATAGCCACAAACATGGTTCAATGGGATCCAAAATAATAGATATCAGATTTTATCAATTTTGTTTGCTACATGTTCTTTGTGACTCAAGTTTGACTTTAGCATTTGCACCCCAAATGAGTTCCCCTACAAATAAAATTTGTTCATGTTGACACAAAGAACACAAAGCAAGTATAGATCCCTTAGGAAGTTGTCACGACTCTTGATAAGATTAACTCTACTGCTATTATCACTTTTTGCTTTGTCCCCTAGTTTGAAGTCTGCTGACTTTTATAATTCAATGAGAATGACTCCACACTCTTCTCCAAAGCGCCCATTATTTTTAGTTTTCCGGTGCGCGACTCAACATAAAGACCTGTGGCTCTTATGAGCTGCCTGTTTTTAAATGGTGCAGTAGTTTCAGTTTCCATTTAATAAGTCCCCAGATAACAAATGGAGAATGGGAAGAATCTTCACAAGGTCACATTGAAGGTAAAAATAAATTATCTCCATCACTGAGAGGCTTTCTTCAGGTTTTCTATCAGCACTACAGAGTCGGTTTCCTCCTTGGTTTGCTTCTCATAGATGTCATACTTCTTCCAGTGCTAGAAGGGAGGAAAAAACACATACAAAATGACATTTCTAAACAGTGTTCTTTCCCTGAGTACTTAGTGCCAATGCTTATTTTTAGGTTGGTGTGCATGGAACCGTAAGTGTATGATTTCCTGTTTTTTCCTTTTTTGACCTAAGAATCTTTATCTATCTGAATGATTAATGAAACAGAACAATCAGGAATTAACATTAAATGGAGGTGGGAATCATGGGATAGTTACATGATGTACAATGACTATCTCCAGAAATAAACAAATTTGGACATTTCCAACATTGGAAATAAAATCCATTAAGAAGAATAAAAGGATGTCATGCCCTTCTTACTCCAACTGTTTCGCTGAGAACTTTATTACCTTTATTTTCTTAATGTCATTGCTCCAGAGACATAACAGGTTCAAAAAGTCAAGTAGCATTGAGATGAATGGCAAAACATAAGATGTTCCAAAAGTCTTACTGCAACTGAAATTGTTGAAAGACCCTATATTAAGAGCTTCATCTAACATTATTTGCTAGAACAGGAAATTACACATAAAGCACACTTATCTTGAACCCAATTCAAGCATGTCTTTTATGGTAAAAGCCAATATCCTGGTCCTTGTCTTTTTTTTACTTTTACTTGTAAATCAGAGGAAAGGGTGAAACATGAGCTCGGTCCTCTCATCTGTAAAATAAAGTTGTTAGACTAAACCAGGGGTTAGCCAACTATGGTCCACAGGCCAAATCTGGCTGAATGCTTGTATTTGTTTCTGTATTGCCTTTGCTTGCATTCATGTTGTAATGGTAGAGTTGTGACACAGACTGAATGGCCTGCAAAAACAAAATCATTTACTATCTGGCCCTTTACAGAAAAAAGTCTACCAAACCCTGCATTAGATTATGTCTAAGCTCGTTTTCTGCACAGATGTTCTTAGGAAAAGAAATAGAAAGAAGGAAAACAGAAACAAGAACTGCCTCAGGTTGTGCAATTGAAGATGGACTGCGCAAGTTAAGAGATGAGGGGATAAGTTGGGAAACGCTGCTGAAAATATGCAAATTATTCTAAATAAATTACATAACCCTGACACACCTACTGGAATGGCTAAAATTAAAAATACCGACAATTCCAAGTGCTCATAAGAACGCAGAGAAACTGGATCTCTATGTATTGTTCGTGAAAATAAGACAGTGCAGTCATTATGGAAAACAGTCCGACACTTGGTTATAAAATAACACATACACTTACCACATGACCCAGAAATCCCACTCCCAGGTATTTACCCAAGAGAAATTAAAACATGTCACACAAAGACTTCTACATGAATGTTTATAGCATTTTCACTAGTAATAGATAAAAACTAGATACAACTCTGATGTCCTTGAACAAGTGAATGGTTAAACTGTGTTACAACCATATTATAGAATACTGCTCAGCAATAAAAGGAAATGAACTACTGACACACACCACAATGTGGATGTCTCTTAAACGCATTATGCTGAGTAAAAGAAGCCAAACTCAAAAAGCTATGTACTGTGTGATTTCATTTATAGGACATCTTGCAAGACTTTAGGGACAGAAAACTGATCAGTGTTTGCAAGGGTCTACGATTAACAGAGGGGGTTGACTGCAAAGGACCACAAGAGAACTTTTAGGAGATGATGGAAATATTCTATATTTTTATTGGAGCAGTGATTACAAAATTGCATATATTTGCTAACATTCTTCTAACTGAACACTCAAAAAAGAGTAACTTTTACTGTAAATTACATGTCAAACTTGATTTTAAAACGTGAAATGTACAGATTTCTAATAAAAACAATTTGAAAAAAATTACATAACCTTGAAAAAATGGCTTATTTAATAAATGACACTAAGACAACTGGGTAATATAAGCATTTGAAAACAATGCTAAACCCTACCTCATAGCCTACATGAATAAATCCCTGATGGATTAAAGATCTCAATGTAAAAAAACAAAATCAAATAAGTACTAGAAAAATATGTAGAGGAACAACTATATAAATCTAAGGTGGAAAGGGCTCTTTACACCTAAAACTACAGGAAGATTTGACTGCATAAATAAAGAAAACCCTTTTGTACATCATTAATTACCCTAAGTACAACACAAAGGAAAACATGGATAAGAAGCCAAAGGGTTAATATCTAATATGTAAAGAACTTTACAAACCACCAAAAGATGAATACAACAAGGAAAAATGGGCATGGAACAAGAATTTCACAAAAGAATTAATTCAAGCCAATGAACTTGGGAAAAAGTACAAAACCTGACTATAAAATTAAGACGCTCTTTTCTCATTTATTAACTTGGCAAGAATTTTAAAATTAGATAACATCATATTGGCAAAAGTATGGTCAAACAACCAGTCGAACATACTGCTGGTAGGTACATGAACTGGCACAACTTAGTTGTAATCTATGCTTCTTATGAAAAAATTTAAGTTTGTGCATTTTAATGTCCCAGTTTCCTTAACACAAAGGAATCATACTCTCCATATGTAACCTGGGTGTTTCACCTAACAGTGTATGTCATATATTTTTATACATCAGTAAAATTATCTACCTCATTTTAACCTCTACGTAATATTTCATTGCATGAATGCACCGTAACTTATTTAGCCAGTTTCCTTAATGGGAATTTAATCTGTACAATCTCTCTGGATGACAATTTGTCAATACAGGTAGAGCATCCCTTATCCAAAATGCTTGGGACCAGAAGTATTTCAGTTTTTGGAATATTTGCACTATATACTTACTGGCTGAACATCACTAATGCAAAAATCTGAAATTCAAAATGTTGCAATGAACATTTCCTTTGAATGTCACATTAGAAAGTTTCAGATTTGGAAGCATTTTGGATTTTAGATTTTCAGATTAGGAATACTCAGTCTGTATCAAAGAGTTTAAAATATATATGCCCTCTCCCTTGATCACACAATTTGACTTGTAACAATTTATCCTAAGACAGTAATAAAATATTAATACATATGGTTATACTTAGCTGTGAAACGATGCCTATACAATGAAATTTAGGATTCATCCAAATGCCAATTGGAATTTTTTTAAGTACATTATAATACGTGCACACAATGGAATATTATTTAGCCACTAAAAACTATATTATAGGGGACCAGGGTTGACTAACGTTTCCTGAAAATGGCTAGATAAAAAGTATTTTTGGCTTCGGGGGCCATATAGTCTCTGTGCCTATAACGCGACTCTGCTGTTGAAGCATGAAAGCAGCCACAGACAATATATAAATGAATGGGCCTGGCCAACGAAACTGTGTGACATTGAAATCTTAATTTCATGTGCCATGAAACAGTATTCTTAGATTTTTTTCCCAACTATTTAATAGCACAAAAACCATTCTTAGGTTAAAGACTGTACAAAAACAAGTGGCAAGCCGGATTTGCCCCTTGGTCTATAGTTTGCAGAAAAATTCTGCGAAGAAGATGGTGGTAGCGGCATAATTTTTGAATCTTCCCAAATATCACCATAAAAAAACACAAGTGGGAAATATAAATAGGAAAGTAAATCCAAAATCTACCAACACAAGATGAAATCTACAACAAAACAAGATGAAAATGATTCCCCCATGAACCTCAAAGTAAGAGTGAGCGTGGATAAATCAGAGAGAGCTACAGGACCAAAATGGTATCAGCTGTGGAAGAGTATATAAACGGACTCAACATGGCATCCTATAGATCTGAGAACTGTAAAACAACTCAACTCAAACTTCAGCAAGCAAATTTATGAGCAACTAATAAAGGGAAGGGTTGGCATCTTTTCAAACAGTGATTGAGTGCAAGGAGTTCATTGTCTAGACTGAAAGCAGCCTGGGCCTCCAGAAACTCTCAAAACTAATCCTTGATCCCTTCCAGGGCAAAGCTGCACTCTGAGGAGAAACTGGTGAGACTGGATTACAAATTGGCCAGGACAGGGACAAGAGAGACATAAAAGAAAGCCTAGATTAAAGCAGAAAAGGTAGACAGAAAGGGCCAGGAGATTTCAGAATGTAATTCACTAGAGGATGGAGCTCTATAGCCATAAAATTAGGGGAAAAAAAACCCAACAACTTGTCTCAATCAAGCCTCCTTCTAAAAGTTCAGGAAACTGATTTCATACAAAAATGAACAACAGAAACCAGGCGTGGTTGTTCATGCCTATAATCCCAGCACTTTGGGAGGCCAAGGCAGGAGGATTGCTTGAACCCAGGAGTTTGAGACCAGCCTGGGCAATACACATGTGAAACCCCATCTGTACAAAAAAAAAAAAAATACAAGGTTTTTTTTTTTTTTTTTTTTTGAGACGGAGTCTCACACTGTTGCTCGGGCTGGAGTGCAGTGGCATGATCTTGGCTCACTGCAACCTCTGACTCCAGGTTCAAGTGATTCTCTTTGCCTCAGCCTCCCAAGTAGCTGGGATTACAGGCGCCTGCCACCAAGCCTGGCTAATCTTTTTGTATTTTTAGTAGAGATGGGATTTTGCTATGTTGGCCAAGCTGGTCTTGAACTCCTGACCTTGTGATCCATCTGCCTCAACCTCCCAAAGTGACAATTTTTTAAAAAATAAAAAATGTTTAAAATTAAAGAATAAAATAAAAATGAGTCACAGAATAATATTTTTACAGAATTAAAACATAACAGAATGTATATCCACAAAACAGATGAAAACTATAATCTAATATTTCAAAACTAGCCGAGGTATATTAAAAGTTACATGATATGAAAAAAAGTAAACAATGTAGAAGAATATATTAAAAGTCAATATAAACAACTCAGAAATGGGATGACAAAACTCACAGGAGAATTAAAAGTAAAAGAAGGCCAGGCGCAGTGGCTCATGCTTGTAATCCCAGCACTTTGGGAGATCGAGGTGGATCACTTGAGGTCAGGAGTTCGAGACCAGCCTGGCCAACATAGTGAAATCCCATCTCTAATAAAAATACAAAATTAGCCAGGCGTGGTGGCACGTGTCTGTACTCCCAGCTACTTGGGAGGCTGAGGCAGAAGAATCACTTGAATCTGAGAGGCGGAGTTAGGAATGAGTCAAGATTGCACCACTGCACTCCAGCCTGGGCAATGGAGTGAGACTCCATCTCAAAAAATAAAATAAAATAAAATAAAAGTAAAAGAAAATAATCATTTCAAAATTGAAGACTAAGCTAGAAGAAACACAGGGCAAATAAACACAACATATCATCAGATAAGACCTTAAAGAAACAGATAAAAAGTAGGATTTTTTAACAAAAACGAAATGAAGGTGGATGAAAATTATTCAAGAGGATGTGAAAGGACTGAACGGGCTGGGTGCAGTGGCTCACACCTATAATCCCTCAACTCTGGAAGGCCCAGGTGGGGGAATAACTTGAATCCAGTAGTTCAAGACCAGACTGGGCAATATAGCAAGATCGCGTCTCTAAAAAAAATTTTAAAATTAGCCAGGCATGATGGCACATGCCTGTCCCAGCTATTCAGGAGGCTGAGTTGGGAGGATCACTTGAGCCCAGAAGTTGGAGACTGCAATGAGCTATTATGGTGCCACCATACTCCAGCCCAGGCAACAGAGCAACACCCTGTGCCAAAACAAAAAAGAAGATGTGAAAGGTCAAAGAAAACACGGGAACAGAATAACTAAAATCTATAAGTGAAGAAACTTTTACTAAAATTTTAAAAACCAGATCTAAAATTACATACTGAGAAAGCACACTATATACTGCAGAAAATCACAACACCAACACGTATTCTGGTAAAATTATTGGACTTTGAAGAAAAAAATCCTTTGACAACCAGACAAAAAGACCAAGTGTTTTAATACAGGAGGAAAATTATATTGTCTGCTGACTCTGACAAAAACATACTATGCCAGAAGAAAATGGATGACACATTTAAGATACGCAAGGCAGGACGTATGAGCCATGGATTTTATATCTTGCCAAAATGACTTTCAATGATAAAGGTAGCCAATTCCATCAATTGGTAAATAATTCAGGAAATGCTGAATTTCCTTGCTCATGAATCCTTCCTGAGAAAACTTTCGAGCTTCAAACCACCCAAATGACTGGAGCAATGTTGACATAAAAAATGGTAGTGAGCATCAAGTGTATCTCCACACATTGAAGTAAGACTAAATGAGGGACCTATATGAGGACACCCACAATGGAGATGCTCAACAACTTCAAAAATGGAGAGCAAATGGGGAGAGTATATGGAAAAATAGCTTTTCAATCATCATTTAAAATTATTTTATAATATATCAAAAGTTCAGAAATTCTTTTAATTCTCATTTGTTATATTCAAATACAATTCAAGATGACAGTGTTATTAAGACATATAGTAAAGGTTCCGTAAGTATGACCTATTGTTATTGTGGTTGCTATTACTCCATTTATTACTAAAGATATTTCAGTTTCCCTGTGTTGTTCACATATCATTAAAGATAGTTTTATCTGGGTGACAGGATTAAGAGTGATTTTGTTTTTCTCTCTTGATTATCTCTAGTTCTAATTTGTCTATACTAAATGTATATTGCTTTATTTATTTATTTATATATATATATATATATATATATATTTTTGAGATGGAGTCTCATTCTTGTTGCCCAGGCTGGAGTGCAGTGGCTCAATCTCGGTTCATTGCAACCTCTGCCTCCCGGGCTCAAGCGATTCTCCTGCCTCAGCCTCCCAAGTAGCTGGGACTACAGGCACGCATCACCATGCCCGGCTAATTTTGTATTTTTAGTAGACGAGGTTTCGCCATGTTGGCCAGGTTGGTCTCGAACTCCTGACCTCAGGTGATTCGCTTGCCTCAGCCTCCCAAGCGATCAGAAAAAAAAAAAAAAGTTAAAAAATGCATGAAAGTATAGTGGTGAAGTATATATATATATATGTGTGTGTGTGTGTGTGTGTGTGTGTGTGTGTGTGTGTGTGTGTGAGACATGGATTTTTCATAAATTAAAACTGTATAACTATTAAAAATGCACCCTGAAAATTACACTTTTGCTTCTGGGCATTACACCCAACACTTGGCTGTGCTGAACAAGAAAAAAGCAATTTGTTTTAATGAGGTGAACACAACAACAGAAGGGGCTTTTCAGAATACATTAATCTTTCTGATTGCCTTTTTTCATCCCCAAAATTGGAATCACTCTCATTTCCACCCTTTATCAACACAGTGGCCTTTTCCTGAGTACTGCTTCTATGAATATGTCCATGTGAGGTAAAAGAAATAAATGCAATGGCTCTTTCCTGCTATTCAATTATGTGAATTATACACCTGTCTAATTTTAAAACCATTTGAACCACTTGTAGGAAAAAATAAATAAATCCACACAATTACCAGTCCAAAATTCAATCCTTACTGCCAATTTTAAAAACAAAGTAATCAACAACAGAGTAATGGCCAAAGATGAAAAACATCATAGATGAAGAAAATCAGTGATTAGGGGGCTTACACAACTGGTTTTCAGTTGGTAATTATCTGAGCCCAGAAAAACAGCATGTTATATAGGCTTTTACATTTTAAAGGCATAAATTTGGTAGTACAACGAAACATCAAGTCTCAATTTAAGATTACTTTCAAGATTTGGAAAAGATATTTTCCAGAGTGGATTGCCTATAGAAGTGAAGACAGCTTCATGTACCTTAGCCCCATGCAAAAACACTGGCCTTGGTATACAAGTCTACCTATTTCATGCCCCAGTCTTTAGATTACCATTCAAAACAGAAAATTATACAAAATGAATTGTAGATCTCCACACCTTAAAATCATTGCAACTTGAAAAAAAACAAGTTGAGGCTTGGCATGGTAGCTCATGCCTGTAATCCCAGAACTTTGGGAGGCCAAGGCAGGCAGATCTTTTGAGCCCAGGAGTTTCAGACTAGCCTGGGAGACATGGCAAAACCCCATCTCTACAAAAAACAAACAAACAAACAAACAAAAAATAGCTGGCCGTGGTGGTGCACGCCTGTAGTCCCAGCTACTTGGGAGGCTGAGGTGGGAAGATCACTTCAGCCCAGGAGGTTGAGGCTGTAGTGAACCATGATCGCACCACTGCACTCCAGCCTGGGCAACACAGTGAGATCCTGTCTCAAAAAAAAACAAAAAAACAAGTTGAATGTGGTGGTATGGAGAGGAACAACTTGGTACTATCTGAGGTGTCTATTAATCTAACTCCTCACCTTAAAAATTGACAAAGGGAAATAATTAAATATGCATCTTGTCTTTTTAGTAGAAACTAAATTTCAGAACAACTAAAGAGCTCAGTTGATGACTGAAAGCAGCACTTTATAGATAAGTGCCAGCTAATAAGTGTAGAAATGGGCCAGGCATGGTGACTCATGCCTGTAGTCCCAGCACTTTGGGAGGCTGAGGCAGGAGGATCGCTTGAGCCTAGAAATTGGAGATCAGCTTGGGCAACATAGTGAGACCTCGTCTCTACAAAAGAAATTTAAAAATTAGCTGAGTGTGGTGGCACATGACTATAGTCCCAGCTATTCAGGAGGCTGAGGCAGGAAAATTGCTTGAGCTCAGGAGGTTGAGGCTACAGTGAGCAGAGGTTGCATCAGTGCCCTCCAGCCTCAGTCACAGAGCAAGATCCTGTCTCAAAACAAACAAACAAACAAAAGTAAATGTAGAAATGACAGAAAGAGAAAAATTGTAATATTCAACCCAACCCCTAAGGAAATTACTGATTCAAGCAATGATATCAACTGATGTAAAAAGCATTAGCCGAAGACTTGACAAGGTGCTAGCGTAACACTACACAGATTATCTGTGTTGAAGCAACAGGGGAAATAAGTGCAGATGGCAGGAGGGGACATGCTGTTATCACCTTAAATATAGTGGTCAATCTCAACCACTGTGTTAGTGGTCAGTGGTGAGACGACTGGATAATATCTGTCTCCTGACAATTTGGGCAGTTGGAAATACTTGAATATGGACTGAGTATTAGATGAAATTAAGGAATTAATAATTTTTAAAGTACAGTGATGCTATTTTGACTATGTAGGAAAGCATTCTTAGTTTTTAAAGATAAACACTGAGGCTGGGCATGGTGGCTCACGCCCGTAATCCCAGCACTTTGGGAGGCCAAGGCAGGTGGATCACCTGAGGTCAGGAGTTTGAGACTAGCCTGGCCAACATGGCAAAAGCCCATCTCTACTAAAAATACAAAAATTAGCCAGGCATGGTGGCACCACCTGTAGTCCCAGCTACTCGGAAGGCTGAGGCAGGAGAATCACTTGAACCTGGGAGGCGAAGTCTGCAGTGAGCCGAGATCCTGCCACTGCACTCCAGCCTGGGTGACAGAATGAGACTCCATCTCCAAAAAGAAAACAAGAAGATACACACTGAAGTAAAAAAATAATAATCAGCAGTATTTGGATGTTATCCCTATGTTTTAAAAAGCTCCTTTCTGATCAGGAATATAAAAATGGTACAATGCTGAAAATAAGAATTGGTTTCCAAGAAGCAGGGGGAGAATAGTTTTTTTTTATGGATAAAAGAAATGCAGATAGAGAGGAGAAGCAATTCCCTCTGCAACTCCCCTTACCTCCTCTCAATATGGCCAACAGCCCAATTAGTCATAAGGAGAAGGCAAATAGCAAAGCAACAGAAAGAAATGCTGTTGGCCAAAACGTTACTACAGTAATGAACAAAACATCATCAAAACACGAGTAACTTTAAGGAAAACTATACTGAAGATTTAATTTATTTATGGCCATAACTAAAAAGTTGTCCTATAAGAACAACTACTAATGGTGCAGTGTGGAAGAAAAGAGTGTTTAAAAAAGAACAAAGATTATTTATTTGGATTGGAAGTTGGTAACTTTGGGCTATATGGGTTCTAGTCCAGGTTTTGCAGTTGCCTCTCTATGTGACTGATAGAGTTTGGATATATGTCCCTGTCAAATTTCATACTGAATTGTAATCCCCACCGTTGGAAGTGTGGCCTGGTGGGAAGTGTTTGGGTGATAGGGATGGATCCCTCATGGCTTAGTGCTGTCATCACAGCAGTGAGTTCTCATGAGAGCTGTTTGTTTAAAAGTGTATGACACCTCCCACCCCCTCTTGTTCCCACTCTCACCACGTGAGATGCCTGCTCCCCTTTCACTTTCCACCATGACTGTAAGCTTCCTGAGGTACTCACCAGAAGCAGATGCTGGCACCACAGTTCCTTTGAAGCCTGCAGAACCATGAGCTAATTAAACCTCTTTCATTTATAAATTACCCAGTTTCAGGTATGTCTTTATAGCAATACAAGATTGGCTTAAAACAGTGACAGTCCTTAAGAAACTTCTCTGTGGCTCCTAATGTCCCCATCTCGGGAGATGAGTGAGAATCTCGAGTTTTGAACATTTATAATTAAAGGGAAATAGTTAAACATGTCAACATCCACCTCATTAGATGACCTCTAGGGCTATGTTCATTCAATAATTCAATGATGCTAGAAGTAAAAGAATATGCAGCATATGCCATTTGGTTAAAAGCAGACATAAAAATTTGTTCTCTTACCCTTCCCCATCTCTGGAATTTTTATTATACTTTTAGTTTTAAAGAACTGATTTTGTTTAATGGTCTGCAATGGACAAAACAAAAATACCTTGTGCTTTTAATGGCCCATATTGTCAGTATACCTGCGTCACCAAATTACAGAATTATCTGACTCATCGGGACAGAAACAACATATTATCCTCTAGACAGCAAATTGAAAAAAGCAATTTTCCCATCTCTGAGAAAGATAATTGATCTGATTTTGCTGTCAGTGTTACCATCATTCACTCTATTACTCAGACTTGAAAACTTGAAATTATTTTTTACTCTCCCTACCTCTCATCACCCACACAGACTCACCAAATCATAATGAGTTGATTTCCTTTAATAATGTCTCTTACGTCAATCTCCTCTGCTACCTCCTAAGTTCAAGTCCCTATTATCTCTCAGACCTGGATGACTACAGTATTTTCTTTTTCCCTTAATGACTTGTACAGGGTTTCTTTTATTATAAAAGTAGTACATGCTCACTATAGGCAATCTGGAAATTTTAGAAAGGTAGAGAGAGAATAATATCAGTTACCCACAATCCCTTTGCCTAGAAATGATCATTCATTCAGACCCATTTCCTTCCCCTCATTCTATGTATATATTAAAGCATTTTTAATAAAAATTATGATTGTAATATACATGTTTATAGTCTGTTTCTTACTCCTGTATCTTGAGTATTTTGTTATAACATTAAATGCTTTGAAAACCTAATTTTAATTTTTTTAAACTAATTCTCAATTGTTATGTTTCACTGGCTTCTAATTTTTCATGTTAAAAGCAAATGCTGCATTGACCACTCTTGTGCCACTGTTGGATTATTTCCTCAAAATTGGTCCCTAAAAGTATAATCATAGGCTCAAAGATTCTTGTTACATTTTACCAGTTTGCCCTCCAGAAAGGATATTTATCATTTTACAGGCCCACCAGCAGCAGTGCATGAAAAGTGCCATTAATATACACAAGACATGCCAATATCTTCCCATTTAAAGCTATTCATAATATAACCCCAAATCTTTTTCTCAGAAATCCCCTATCCCAACCCTCTACTTCTGTCATACAGACGTCTTAGAAGATGGTGAGGTTCTTCAGGACAGGCATTCTATCTTACAAGAGGCAATGCAGCCTAGTAGAAAGACCAAGAGAAGTCTAGCATAAGACAGCCCTGGGTCAAATTCTACCTTACCACCAACTAGCTGTGTGACTGCAACTAAATTGTTCAACCTCATTGGGGCTCCATTTCCTCATCTGTAAAATAATACCAACAGCATCTTCTCCACAGGGTGGTTATGAAGATTCAATAAGGTAATATAGGCAAAGCACTTAATACATAATAGTCTGACACATAGCAGACTTTCAATAGCTGGTTAAAGTTGTTAGAGTACAATTCCCAACCTCCAGCATCTATCACAGCTGGTGAAATGACGTAAGAGACAGGGGTAAATATCTTTATCAGTGATTTTCAAAGTGTGATCTACAGACTCTCTTAGCGGGACATGGATCATCTGTGGCTCCTGTTAAATATGCAGAGTCCTAGAACTCGTCCCTGACCTGCCAAATCAGGTCAGGTCAGGGGATTGGAAGTAGGGTCCAGAAATCTGTATTTCTTATAAGCACTCCAGTTGATTGTGACTCAACTAAAGTTGGAGAACCATAGTTATCATACTCACTCCAGATACGGCATACAATGTCCTTATCAGGTACCTAACTTCTGGATCTACATGCCCTGACTCCCAGGGTCTGGCACAGTTATCTACTGTCTGTGAAGATGACCTGGTGAAAAAGTGATCCAAATGAATCTTCCTCTGATAGCATATATGCCTCTCTGCCTTCCTTCCCTAACCAAATATCATCAGTACCATTGAGAATTGCCCATTATTACAATAATTATTTGGGAATTAAAGATAAAAATAAATTATCATCAATAGTAATACTAATCACTAACACTTATTAAGCACTTACAATGTACCAGGTAGGCTAAGCAGTTTCCATTTAATCACCTGTTGGGTATTAAATTAATTTAATCCACATAACAACACTATGAGGCAGGTGCTATTGTTACCTCCGTTTTACTAATAAAAAAATTGAGTCACAGAGAAGCTAAGAAAATTATCCAAGGTCAAAAAGATGGTAAATGACACAGCAGGGATATGAATCCAGACAATCTGACTCCAGAAATCAGGCTATTATCTACTATGCAGTACTACTTCCCTAAATTAACTGCCCTATGCTTGTTATTATTCCTTTAAGATACACATAATGATAATAATATTTATTTCACTTAGTGTTTTTATTATTTCAGTAGGGTGGATGATAAAGTTGAAATCTAACTTTAGTTGGATTTATCACAGAAGCCTCAAACCCTTTTGTTCCCATAATGTCTTAAGTTTTCTAGCCACAAATTCTAGCATGAGAGTCTGCGGGAAACCAACTGTAACAGTTGGGGTAGGGCTGCTCCATTTCTATGTCTCTGGAGTCTAGCCTTCCAAGAAACAACATGAACACAATGCATTTCAATTGCTTACCCTATGTTTATATATCCCCACATCAAGTTTTTTAAATTATCCAAGAGTCAGAAGGCCTGCTCATTAGGCTAGCTTTATAAAGGAGGCCCTCCCTCCTGCATGTTTTGATAAAATATGTCCCCTAACCAGAGAGAGAATGGAGTCCAGTCATATAAGATGAGCAAAGTATTCTGAAGACTTCTTCACTGGTATGCATGGCCTCAGATACTATATTTTAAATCAGCTCTTCTTCAAATTTCTAAAAATAAATTGTACTTTAGAAGAACCAATTTCAAAATGAAATTCTGATACATGCTACAACATGAATGAACCTTAAAAACATTATGGTAAATGAAATAAGCCAGACACAAAAGGACAAATATAGGAGGTATCTAGAATATTCAATTCATAGAGACAAAAAGTAGAATAGAGGCTACCAGGGGTGGGAGGAATGAGGGGATGGGGAATTATTGTTTAACAGGCACAGTTTCTATTTGGGATGACGAAAAAGTTCTGGAAAGAGATAGTGGTGATGGTTGCACAACTTACAAATGCATTTCAGGACACTAAACTGTATACTCTTTTTTTTTTTTTTTTTTTTTTTTTAAGAGAGTCTCGCTCTGTCACTCAGGCTGGAATGCAGTGGCATGATCATGGCTCACTGCAATCTTGAAGTCCTGGGCTCAAGGGATCCTCCCACCTCAATCTCCTAAGCAGCTGGGACTACAGGTGCATGCTGCTGCACCCGGCTAATTTTTATATATTTTGTAGAAACAGGATCTTGCAAAAAAATACAGAAATTAGCTGGGTGCAGTGGCATGCTGTCCAGGCTGGTCTCAAACTGCTGGGCTCAAGTGATCCTCCTGCCTCAGCCTCCCAAAGTGTTGGGATTACAGGCGTGAGCCGCCATACCCAGCCTGTATACTTAAAAATGCTTAAAATAATAAATTTTATGTTATGGATACTTTACCACATTTTTTAAAAATCCCATAGCTTCCAAAAAAAAACAAAACAAAACAATTTTAAGCCCCATGAAATCTGTTCTTACCAGAGTATCATCATTCTGGTCTCCAAACATTTCTTTAAAAATCTTGCCAGGATCAGGAATTGGAGGGAATATAATGATCTTGAGCCTTTAAGAAAACAGAGACATTTTGATTCAAACCTTCCAGTCCATAGCAGTGTCCCACATAAATACCACCATATTAAAAGAAGGCACAGACAAAAGACATGGTACACAAGTCATCTTTATTGACAAGGCAGTTGTGAAGAAATTTCTAAAATAGGGTACACAAAAATCAATGTTCTAAGGTCATTAAGTTCCACTCTTGCCCATAGGTGGAGCACAGGGGCCATCAGAATAAGTGAATTACTTATACCCTATCATCTAAATAATAATGCTGCTCTACTTTTAATAGACCAGATGGGCACTTGCTGTGTATAATTTTGAAAAAAAAAATAATCTTCTGAGAACAGGATACATTCCTGTTTCTTTTTTCTTCCAACTTCTCTCCATTTTCCAATCTTATAGCACCCTTTAATGGGCTTGCCTCCATCTCCCAGTGAGTGTCCATGGATGTGCCCCCAGGATTCAGTCTTTTGTCTTCTTGTCTATCTCATTCACTTTATGAGCACTCCCTTCAGTCTTTGGGCTTTAAATCCATTCACATGCCGAGGAATCCCAAAATTAGATTTCCAGCCCAGGCCTCTCCCTTCAACTCCAGATTCATGCACACAATCGCTTATTTAACATCTTTATTTGGATATCTAATAAGCATCTCAAACTTAACATGTGCAAAACTGAAGTCCTTATCTTTCCTCAAACCCAGCTTTCCTCACAGTCTTCTCTGTCTCAGTAAATGGCACCAGCATTCACTCAGTTGCTCAAGCCAAAAATCTAAGAGGTATCTCTGAATCCTCAATTACCCTCATACCTCCACAGACAGGCAGCTATCAGCAAGTCTTATCAATTCTACTCTCAAAATATATACTATTTCTGACCACTTCTTGCTGTCTCCATTGCTAACCCCGTAGTATAGGTTATCCTCATCTTTCTGCCAAAACACTGCAATTCCTCTGAACTACTCCATCTGCCTCCACTTTTGCCCAAGTCAGTTCTTCACTCAGCAACTACAATGATCTTTATGACAGTAATTCAGATCATGTGCCAACTCTGCTCAAAACTCTCCAATGCTCCTCATCATGCTTAGAATAAAATCGCAGTTCCTTGCCATGGCCTGCGTGATCTGGTTGGCCAACCTCTGTCCTCACTCGCTGCTACTCTCCACCTTGCACTCTCCACTCCAGCCAAACAAACCAAGTGCATTTCAGCCTTGGGGACTTGGCATTTGCTGTTCCCGTGGCCTGGAGTGCTCTTTCCTTGAATATCTGAATGACTCACTCCTTTACATTATTGGGAGTCTCTCCTCAAATGTCACTTCCTCAGAGAGGAGTCCTCTGGCCATCCTACGTAAAATGCACCTCCCTAGCTGTACCCTGCTACTGTCACTTATACTTCTATGTGAAATCATAGTATTTATTATTTATTTTGTGTGTCTGTGTGTATGTGCGTGTGTGTATCTTTCCCTCTAGAATGCAAATGGGGACTTTGTCCTGTTTACTGCTGTAACTTTAGCACTTAGAACACTACCTGGTTCACAATTAGGCACTCAAAAAATATATATATATGTTGAATCAATGTTGAAATAATGATAAAATATTGGTTCTGGATCTAGCTTAATAACCTTATTCCAACCTTAGTTATTTACTGCAAGAGCAAATAACAGTCCTATAATGAGATAGAGAAAATAATACCTTCTCAAGGAATGGATACCATACATTCATGACAACTTGATGAAGTTCTCTTTCCCACAATATTAAGTAGTAGCCTGCTTTGTATTAATACTAGACAGTCATTTTATTAGTAATGGTCTCCATTTCTAAAACTTCATTCCAAGAACTACTGACTAACTTGATAGATTAGGTATTTGAAAGAGTATTAAGTGAACATAGGACCTATTCAACAATCCTAAACACATGCAAAGGGAGCCATGCTTGAGCAGGGAGCCCTGGAAAACTAATCCAACACATTTTTCATTAGAAAGTGGGCATAGTGGCCAGGTGTAGTGGCTCATGCCTGTAATACCAGCACTTTGGGAGGCTGAGGAGGGTGGATCACTTGAGGTCAGAAATTTGAGACCAGTCTGGCCAACATGGTGAAACCCTGTCTACTAAAAACACAAAAAATTAGCCGGGCATGATGGTGGGCACCTCTAATCCCAGCTACTCGGGAGGCTGAGGCAGCAGAATTGCTTGAACCCAGGAGGCGGAGGCTGCAGTGAGCCAAGATCACACCACCGCACTGCACTCCAGCCTGGGCAACAGAGACTCCATCTCAGGAAAAAAAAAAAAAAGAAAGAAAGAAAAGAAAGAAGAGAAAAGAAAAGAAAAAAGAAAAGGAAAAGAAAGTGGGCACAGTAATACTTCCTTGTCATGTCATGCTCCCAAAAGCTACTTACAGGCAACATGCTTCTTATACACTGGGCAGACATAAAACACAAGCACTAAGAGTAATAACCATAGCAAACAGGCTATCAGAAACTGCAAAACCTGCCTGGGCAGCTACCTTACCTTTTTAGGTAAAGCAGAAGTACTATGATTGCACCTGCGATGATGACTGGAACAATGAGTAACATGGTTATGTAGAGTGTGGAATTGCGCTTCTTACCTGGAGAATGAAAAGCAAACAGAAGAAAGACTTGAGAAATAAAACCCTTTTAGTAATAAACCAAGCAGCAATTCCATTAGCTAGTAAGATCACAAATATTTCTGCTCCCTCCCCCAACCTATTTTCCCAAACTCTTCAATTATCTTATCTTCTGTTAAATTAATAGTTTAAAAAAAAAAAAAAAAAGTCCTCCTCTGGTGCCTGAAGTTCCCTGGGTGAACAAATACCTAAAAGATTACCTGAAATCAGGATATTTTTAAAAAGACAAATATAAGCTTTATTCTCTTTCAAAAACTCAGAGACCAGGGCCTGGAACCATATTGATTAATTTAATCTGAATCAGAATCCCTTAAAATTGATGGTCTCATTTAAACTTTTGTTTGTTTGTTTTGGTTTTTTTGAGACAGAGTCTCTCACTCTGTCACCCAGGCTGGAGTGCAAGAGCACAATCTCAGCTCACTGCAACCTTTGCCTCCACAGTTCAAGCGATTCTCCTGCCTCAGTCTCCCGAGTAGCTGGGACTACAGGTGCACACCACCACACCTAGTTAATTTTTGTATTTTTAGTAGAGATGGGGTTTCCCTATTTTGGCCAGGCTGGTCTCAAACTCTTGACCTCAAGTGATCTGCCCGCCTCGGCCTCACAAAGTGCTGGGATTACAGGTATGAGTTACTGTGCCCAGCCTCATTTAAAATTGTATAGAAATAGACTAACCATTCTAAAAATGACAAAATACATGTTGTTTTCAACTACATAGTAAAAAAATGTAGTAAACTCTCTTATTCAAAATAGAGGAGGGCTGGGCTAGTGAGCTCAAACATTCATAACAAATAAAAATTTCTCTATGTACATATAATAATGTTTTCATAGCCTAAAATCACTATTCAAAAACTGATAGTAAAATTATGTAGCGTTCAGAAGTTGGAAAGCCAACACATTGGAATTATCCAAGTTTTTTTTGGCATATGTAATAATGGCATAGAATGTCTTAAATCATGATTGTCCCAGAAGATCTGAGACAGATGTCAGTGACACGCACATTGTCCATTGTTCAGTAACTTTCAAAGAACTAGAACAGACTAAACTATGTAAACTATTCAATACAATTCGATATTTCTTAACTGATTAAAAAAAACAACTTCAAGATCTTGCACTGCTTTAAAGGAAGGAGTATAAACGAATTAGTAGTAACTGGAAAATAGTTATAATAGCAGGCACTGAATAATTCTGTCTGACAAATACCAAATAACTGCTTTTAGCAAATAAACTGGTAACATATCACAAAGGGTTTTTTTAAAAGTTCTTTTAAGCTATTTTGCCATGAAAGATTTTTTTAAATAAAAATATTCCTTCTTAGAATAACTTTAAACATTGATATTACTCAATTGATAAAATCAATGGAATGATTTTAGCTAAGACTTTTAACATTATCTCAAAGATTCAAATAATTTTAAGATTCTAGTTTACATATAAAACTATATATGCCTTAGTATTGATTCAAATATGATTACTACAAACAAACGTATCTCATTGGAAAACATAAAAATTTTTTTCCAGATCCAAGGGAAAAGGTATGAATGAAGCCCTTTGTAAGTGCGCACATGCGCGCGTGCACACACCCAAACACACAAATTAAATGATGAAGAAGACTGAGCCAGGAGACACAGATGTGACTAGGGAAAGTACTTTCCCTCAGAGATCCCTTCCAGCTATCTGATTCTACAGTTCCCTCTGAAATGTACAAACTGGCCTCACATTTTCAAGTTTCTACACAGGATCTGGTAAAGTTTGCCTGTTTGCTTATACTAAAATATCAAATAAATCAACACAAACCCTGTCCTACAAATCTGTACACCAACTAGTTTTCCAGAGATAGTGATTTTTTTTAATTTAATTTTTTTGAGACAGAGTCAGTCTCACTCTGTCTCCCAGGCTGGAGTGCAGGGGCGCAATCTCGGCTCACTGCAACTTCCGCCTCCCAGGTTCAAGCGATTCTCCTGCCTCAGCCTCCCGGGAGCTAGAACTACAGGCGTCTGCCACCATGCCCAGCTTATTTTTATATTTCAGTAGAGACAAGGTTTCACCATGTTGGTCAGAGTGGTCTTGAACTCCTGACCTCAAGTAATCCACCCACCTCAGCCTCCCAAAGTGATGGGATTACAGGCATGAGCCACAGCACCCAGCCCAGAGATACTGATTTTTAAAAAATTCATTCCACAAGTCATTAGAGCGTACACAAGTCATTTAAGGCAGAGTGCCAGACCAAACCTGCAACATTATGGTGTCACTGTCCCTGGGAACAAATTACTATCTGAAAAACTGGACTCAGGTGACTGCTTCAGGCCCAACCTGGTTCAGGGTAGTGATTTCCAAATTTGAGAGAATACGAGAATCTCCAGAGGAGTTTGTTAAAACACAGTTTCAAGCATCTCACCCCAGCATTATTGTGTCAGAATCTCGGGTTGGTGACTCCTCATCTATCTGCATATTTAACAAATATGTTCTCCCACACCCCTCCATGCCTCTGCAGATAATTTGTGGGTCTCTCTCCATCCCAACCCACCCTCCCCACAAAGAAAAGAAAACCACTGTACTGTAGTGGCAAAAGCTTTAGCCTTAGCGTCAGGAACCACTTGCCAGCTGCCTGATCTTGATTGAGTTATTTCATGTTGCTAGGTCTCTCAATCTCTTCCTCTGGTAGGGGTTGAAAATGAGTCTCTATAGGGATCCTTTCCACTCTCTGACTTGGAGAACCTAACATGGCAACTCAGTATGATGAAGGAGGTGGGGAGAGTTTGCAAGGATGTTTCACTCTGCAGTCAACCCTCCACCACCAGGCAACAAGGTTTAGCAGCCCCCAAGAGTAAGCGGGTAATTCCCTCCTCTGGTACCCTCATTCACAAAGGGAGGAAAAGTGAGGAGAAGTTGGAATAGGATGAGGGGCAAAGGGGGGAGGCTGAAAGAAGCTTGCAACAGTTTTGGCAAGAAGCAGGAAGGGTCGTTGGAAAGCTGGAATCACCCCTCCTCCCCATTGTCGTCATCGTTCTGGTTGGTCCTGGTAGCAAATGTAGATGATCAGCATGACAAAGCCGGTGAGGATGCAGAGGGAGCTGATGATCAGGTAGGCGATGCCCAGGAAGGGGTTCCTGCCACCCATCCACAAGATGCTGCTGAAGATGCGGAGCTTGTGGCCGCCAAATGCACGCATCGGGTAGTTGTAGGTGATGTTGACACAGTAGACACCCCGTAGTAGCCCAGCTGAGTAGTTGCCCTGGTGGATGTCCGCATACAGCTTGCGGAATGAGGGCAGCGCTGCTATGTGCATCCACACCACGAAGTCTTGGTTGATGAAGCCGGTGTTGTTGGGGATGGGGCTGAGCTCGTCGTAGACCAGCCGGTGCCAGTTGGGCGGGAGTGCCGTGCCATGCAAGGCCAGTGCCAGGCTGCCGTTGACCAGTGGCGGGTTGCAGAACTTGATGGGATAGTTGTTGGTCTACCAGGCGATGCAGGTGCAGTGCGGTAGTGCGGCACCTCCACGTAGGGCCCGCCGGCCGGCGCTGGTGTCACAGCGAGGAGGAGTCGTTGAAGAGGCTGTTGGTAATGATGGTGCAGGGTGCGCAATGGGCAGGCGGCGCAGTGGGTGCACTCATTGACCGGGTGGTGCAGCGTGCTGGGCAGCCTGCGCAGCTGCGCGTTGTCATGGACATTCCATACCACCGGTTGTTTTGGTAGAAGTTGGTCAGCACGTAGTAGGGGTACACGGGGCCCTGGAAGAGCTCAGGCAGTGAGAAGTACCAGGCGCATGAGCAGGTGGGCGGTGGCGCACAGCCCTGGCCAGCTGCAGTTCACACAGAGCAGTTGCTGGTGCCCGGGCTGCCAGCGTAGTTGTACTCCAGCTCCTTGATGCTGTTGGAGGAGTAATAGAAGGCGAGGCCCACGTAGAAGAGCTGCAGCGTAATGCTGGCCAACAGCAGCGGTTGCCAGGCGGGGAAGCGCTGCCGCGTGAATGTGGTGGTGTTGAGCTGGTGGGCACCCCCGGCTGTGATGCTCCAGGTCATGGCGGCTGCATGGGCTGACCAAGAGGGGCCCAGCCACAGGACGCTTCCCCTGTGCACTGGGCGAGCCCAGGGGATCCTCATGGGGCGGGTTTCCCCGCCCGCTCAGGTAAATCGGAAGATCTTAACTAGTTTTAAACACTATTAACAAAGATGCTATATTAAATATGTCATCTGATTAACAGTGACTACATATTTTACTGGTTACTTACCACTACTAAAATACCTAAAATAATCCTAACAACAACTACTATTATTCTTAAATAAGCACCTACCATACGTCTGATACCATACTGGGTGGTTTTGCATGCTTATCTCATATATATGCTATAATGATAGCATTATCTCCCATTTATGCAGATGAGAAAGATAAGGCTCAGAGAGGTTTAGTAAGTCATCCAGAAGGATTTAGTAAATAATGGCGTCAGGCCTCAAATTCCAGTTACACTGTGCAATTCCAAAGCCTGCCTTGCTACATCTAACATATAGACTGTCATTTGTCTACATGCATATTCATTTTTCCCACTAGGTCATGAACATCTAGAAAGCATCATCAAGGCCTGGCACCACTGTTTTAGGTAGTCACTAAGATTTCTCCACATGATTCCTGCCTCCTGATATTCATACCCTGGTGTAATCTCCTCTCCTTGAGCGTGGGCTAGACAAATTGACTCACTTCTAAAAAACGGAACAGCAGCAGTAATGGGATGTCATTTCTAAGGTTAGATTATAAAAGACCATGGTTCCCATATTGGGTGTTCTCTCACACTGTTTCTTGCTTGGATTACTCACTTGGGAAAGCCAGTTTCCATGTCAGGAATTAGCTCTATGGGGAGGTCCAAGTGGCAAGGAACTAAGGGAAGCAAATTACCACAAACTGAATGGCTTAAAACAACAGAAATGTATTATCTCACAGTTTTGGAGGGCAGAAGTCCAAAATGAAGGTGTCAGCAGGGCTATGCTCCCTCTGAGGGCTCTAGAGAAGAATCTCTCCTTGCCTCTTCCTAGCTTCTGGTAGCTCCTGGGAATCCTTGGTGTTCCTTGGTGGTAGCTGCATCTCTGCAATCTCTGCCTCCATCTTCACATGGCTTTCTTCCCTGTGTGTCTGTGTGCCTCTGTGCTCTGTGTGGCTGCTCTTTTTATAAGGACACTAGGCATTAGATGAAGGGTCCATTTTAAACCAGCATGACCTCATCCTCACTTGATTATATCTGCAAAAATCCTATTTCCAAATAAGGTTACATTCACATTTACCAGGGGTTGAAACCTACGAATATATCTTTTTGGGAGATTCAATTCAACCTGCGACAGCCTCCATCCAGCAACCAGTGAGGTACTGAGGCTTTCCAACAACTATATGAGTGAACTTGGAAATGGATTCTCTGTCCCCAGTCAAGCCTTCAGACAGATTTCAGTTCTCATTGCAGCCTGACTACAACCTCATGAGACCTCCAGCTAAGCTGTGGCTAGACTCCTGACTTACCGAAACTGTGAGATGGTAAATGTATGTTGGTTTAAGCCATTAAACTTTGGAGTAATTTGTTATGCAGCAATAAATAAACTAATACAACCATGCCTGGCACATAACTTGTTGAGCTTCTCAATTAATAGGGAATTGGCTACCTCAACAACCTGTTTGGCTCATATACAGCTGTTTAAAAAGTTCTTAAGTTGGTTCTGTGTTGCCCCTTGGAGACATAAAAAGTAAAGCCTATTCCTTCTTGTACCTGACAATACCTCCAATATTAGAAATCAGCAATCATGACTCCTCAAAGTTACTTTACCAATTGTTCCTTGCCAAGTTTTGAGATTCTTCAACATCCTGATTACCCTTTCAAAGATAGATTCTGGTCTGCCAAGGCAACTCCTTTAATGTGTTGCCTTGGAATGGAATACTGCACAATTCTGATGTGGCCATAGCTCTGTGCCCCAACCTGCAGCATTCCTTTCCGGGTGCTCCACTTATCACTCCTAAGATTATATATGCCTTTTTGACACATTTAAGGTTACAATGTTGAGTCACATTGCACTTACAGTCAAATAAAGCCCTGTATCCCACCCCACCACACACACATCCATAAAGCACAGGTCTTTCCAGTCCAGTACTTGAGCCTAGCTTGCTCAGCCTTTCAATTAATAAATGATTTTTTTTTCAAACTTAGATACAGGTTTCTCTCTATTAAATGGCTCCACTCTTGTTTCTGCCAACCACTTGTAGGACAGTCTCTAGTACTGTACAATGTGCAGATTTGATTATGCCTGCCTTTTTTTTTTTTTTTATTTTCTTGAGACAGGGTCTTACTCTGTCACCCAGGCTGGAGGGCAGTGGTACAATCTAGGCTCACTGCAACCTCCTCCTCCCAGGCTCAAGAGATCTTCCCATCTCAGCCTCTTGGGTAGCCGAGACCACAAGCGTGCACCACTATATCCGGTTAATTTTTGTATTTTTTGTAGAGATGGGGTTTCACCATGTTGCTCAGGCTGGTCTCCAACTCCTGGGCTCAAGCGATCCTCCTGTCTCAGCCTCTCAAAGTGCTGGGATCACAGGCATGAGTCACTGTGTGCAGCCTATGCCTGCTTTCTATATTTTTGTTCAGTTTGTTAATAAAAATGGAAATGAGATAGAGAAGAACACAAAACCATTTGGATTATGGTTTTCTAAAAAACTGTATACGTAAATTAACCCTGCCTGGGTGATTTGAAAGTGATTAAAAAGAAAATAAATTTCAATTGTAAGTACTCTTTTCCTCACATCAAGAGAGCATGACAGCCCCTTTCCCCGGTCTATTTTCTGCTTCAGCTTAGTTTTTATGCATCAATGTTTTACATTTTAATAAAAATTCTGTTCTCTTACCTATACTCATTTCTTGGCTCCAATTACTCCAGAGTTTGTCATCCTCATAGCATAACTTATTTGTTTTGACTCTTATTCTGACTGTGTTCAAAGTATCAGGAAGAACACCAGGGACCATGAAACAAGATGTATTCTTAGGCATAAAATAAAAATACACAAGGAATATTACCAGCTTATTCTTTTTCACTGTTATTGAATCATAATATAATTATCTGCCAAATTCTGTCTATGATTAAGACTTGGATTGCAATTCAAATTATTTTTGACTCTTCAAAAAATTGGCAATAACTCATGGAACAAAGTAATTTGTTTTTCTCAAAGCAGCTCATATTTATGCTATGCTCCACCCCCAACTGCTGTAAGTCTAAGCCCAAATAGTTAATGTTGAATTTACTGACCTCCACATTTCTCTCAAATTCTGGATTCTGACATTTAGCCTCTTGGACCTTGAAAATAAAAATAAATAAACAAACTAATGAGTTCTAAATGTTTAAAAACCCATTTTCCATCACTTAGTCACTTCTAACAAGCTTTCCTTTTATCCTATTAAAAGATGATCAAGAACAGTGAAAAAAGGTTGGTCTTTAATAAATGGTGCTGGGTCAATTACATATGCATATGGAAAAACAAAAGAATCTTGACCCCCTACCTCGCACTACTCACAAAATCAGTTCCTGATATACTGCAGATTTAAATGTGTAAGATAAAATAAATTAATAAATACATAACTATAGCAAGCTTTTAGATGAAAACATAGACTATCTTAATGACCTTGAAGAAGGGAAATATTTCTTAAACAAAACCAAAAAAACCTCCCATATTAACCATAAAGGGAATTTTAAAATAAAGTCATCTATATTAAAATTAAAAACTTTTGTTGATCAAATGACACCTTATTAGGGAAATAAACAGGCAATGCATAGAGTCTGAGAATATATTTGCAATTTCTGACAAAGGACTTGCATATATATTTTTTCTTACCCTACTAACTAATAAGGCAAAGACAGAAAACCCAATTTAAAAAAATAACTGGCAAAAGACTTGAACAGGCACTTTACAAGAGGATAAGCAAGTTGTGAATAAACATCTGAAAAAGTGTTCAACATCACTGGTCATGAGAAAAATGCAAATTAAATCCACAAGATAACAACACACACTCTTACCTGACAACAACAAGTGTTGTGAGAGGATATGAAGCATCTAGAACTCACAATTTCTGCTTAGTAGTGTAAACTGACACAACCATCTAGGAAAACTGTTATTATCTGTTAGAGACAATCATATGTAACCTTATGACCCATGTATGCCTATATAAATGCCCCACACAAATGTACACACATGTGTACCAAGAGACAAGTATGTGAATGTTCATAAAAACTCCATTCATAAAACCAAATTGGAAACTATCCAAATGTCCATCAATGGGATAATAGATAAAGTATGGTATATTCACACAATGGAATGAATGTAATGAGAACATACCATCTACAGCTATAAGAAACAACATTGGTGAATCTCATAAACATAATGTTGAGTGAAAAAAAGGGCAAACACAAAAACGTACATTCTGGGCCAGACACAGTGGCTCATCCCTGTAATCCCAGCACTTTGGGAGGCTGAGGATGGTGGATCACATGAGGCCAGGAGTTCTAGAGCCAGGAGCCTGGCTAATATGGTGAAACTCCGTCTCTACTAAAAAATTAAAAAAAAAAAAAAAATAGCCGGGCGTGGTGGTGCATGCCTGTAATCCCAGCTACTCCGGACACTAAGACAGAAGAATCGCTTGAACCCGGGAGGCGGAGGTTGCAGTGAGCTGAGATTGTGCCACCGCACTGCACTCCAGCCTGGGTGACGGAGCAAGACTCTGTCTCGGAAAAAAAAAAAGAAAAAAAAGGAAAGAAAGTACGTTCTCTATAATTCCATTTATATAAAGTTTTAAAGTAGCAACAAAATCAATCTATGGGATTAGAAACCAGGATAGTAGCTGCTCTTCGGGAGGATAGCAACTGAAGGGGATTATGAGGGGGCTTCTGTGGTGCTGGTTACATAGGTGAAAAATCATTTGTGAAAAATCATTGAGCTATAGGTTATGATTTGTATAATTTTGATTGTGTATTGTACCTCAATAAAAACTTCTAAAAAAGAGACAGGGAGCGAGAAACCAGTGTCCCTTGTTGAGAGTATAAGATATAAAACGTGACTGGGTTGGAGAAAAGAAAGTGTAATGCAAAATTCTCCTCCACATAATAAAAGTCACTTGCTGTCTAATGTAAAGAGAATACTAATTTCCTTAAATGCAAGTATTTCCAAAATGGAGTAAAAAACACATGAAAATCTGTTTGCTTAAATAGTCAATTTCTATCAAAGAGATGTTTAAACTTGGAACCAAGACCAGAACACACAGCTATTATTTTTGACATTTAATGTCATTCACTAAATAGTTCCTACCAGCATGTGTGAAGAGCTGAGAGGCCAAGCAAATGATGAAGGGACATCCTTTCAATATTTCATACAGGGGTTGAGAAAAAAAAAAAAAAATCCCACTCAGGGGGCTAGTATACCCTATTACTGGCCATTTAGAATAGTAGACCTGTTGGGGAATCACAAGCGTCAACTACCAGTTGAGGGATCAAGTTGCAAATTGATGTCCCTCCTCCCCTGGACCATCTCCCATATACAGAAATTGCAAACTTGGCGAATCAACCTATAGATTTAGGTCTCTAGGTTCTTGTTCAAATGTAAATCCCCCTGCATAGTTTACTGGCTATTCAGAGACCACTAAGAGAAGGAAAGTCAGGGCACCCAGAAGATAGTTTGCTGGGAAGGTTGAGGGGTGGGGGGTGGTCAGAGACAAGTTGTTCCTTACTTCATAATTCTGTCATGAGCTACCTCTAACCATAGCCCCCATGTGATAGTACCAGTTCATGTTCCCACTTACTTCCCCCTCTTAAGTGTAACACCAGACAAAATAATTCCTCCAAAAGGAAAAAAAAATTCTAAGCAGCAGAGCTCAAAATCTGTGAGCACACAAAAAACTGATGACATTCTACATCTGCTAGGAGAGAGAACATTAAACTCAAGTGTACAGAGTTAATTCCAAATAGAAAATAGTTCTGATATAGGTAGATAACTTCTATAGTGTATGTGTTCTCTTCAGTTCAGAAGTTTGTAAAAAAAAAAAAAAAAAAAAAGTAACTCAATTCAATAATAATATATTAAATGATGATTATGCACATGATGTTATGCTAAGTATTCTTGGTCAAAGTTAAATACATGGAAACCAACCAAACTTTGAAGTGTTACTGAATTATTAGCTGTGTGGCTTGTAGCAAGTTACTTAACCTCTCTGAGCCTTAGTTTTTCAATAAAATATAGGTTAGTTTCTATTTCATGGGTTGCTATGAGCTACTATATGAAGAAGCACATAGAAGTGCATCTTTGTAGCACTCCATAAACACTTAATGAATGACAGCTATTGCTGTTAAGAGAAGTATTGAGGTGGTGTCTAGTGGTTAAGAATCTAAGTTTTAGAGTTACAACTTTGGTTAAATATTGATTCTACCACTTATTAGAAATGTGACCTTAGGAGTAACTAAGTTTTCTTATCTGTAAAATGGAGGCAAAATAACAGGACCTAGATCCTTAGGATTATTGTGAGGATTAAATGAAACAATTCAGATATAGTGCTTATTAAGATACCTAGCACATAGTAATCACTTAATACATGCTAGCTGCTATTTAGTAGCAGGAACAGCACAAAGTAGACAGCACTCGACTCCTTCCTACAGGAGTCTATATTTTCTTTCTTTCTTTTTTTTTTTTTAAATACCAACTTTTAAATTCTGAGGTACATGTGCAGGGAGTGCAGGTTTGTGACATAAGTAAATGTGTGCCATGGTGATTTGCTGCACAGATCAACCCATCACCCAGGTGTTAAGCCCAGTATCCATTAGTTGTTCTTCCTGATGCCAACCCATCACCCAGGTATTAAGCCCAGTATCCATTAGTTGTTCTTCCTGATGCTCTCCCTCCCCCGCCATACCCCCACAGGCCCCAGTACATGTTGTTCCCCTCCATGTGTCCATGTGTTCTCATCATCCAGCTCCCACTTATAGGCGAGAACATGTGGCATTTGGTTTTCTGTAGTTTATATTTTCAGTGGAGAGAAAATGCATACATGTGATAGGTTAAACAGCAGAAAATAATTGAGTGGCAAAATGAATACTATCTCAGGATTTCAGACATGCATCTCAGGATTTCAGAAAGGAGAGAACAGTAAAGACTGGAGTAAACAAGTATATTTCAGTTTTCTGATAACTGTTTTTGTTGTAAATTCAAGCACCAAACCCCTTCCACATGGAAGCCCTTAGTTTTTTCCCTTTGCTGTATTTCCTGGGGCACTTAATTTCTGGTACTAATAATGATTATTATATTTCAGCAGAAGGATTCATAATGCAAATGCCCAGAAGAGCATTTGCTGTTCTGTTCTGCTGTGGACTTGGTCACTCCCTCTGGAGTTGGAATTACAGCCTGTCAACACTGGCTTATTTTAGCAAGCATTTTGAAAGTTCCATGACAAGCTGAAACAACTGGACCAAGGAATTTACCCACGTGTGAGATGCTAGGCTCCTTTAAAAGCCAATATAAAACACTTCACTTCTAACCTCCAAAGCTCAAACACACAAAGGGTCCAGGCAGGTAGCAGACAAGTGAGTGGTGCAGTCTTCATGGTCCTAAGGCGCCATCTTATGGACATACACTCTTAAGGTACTATGATTTAAAATCTGGGCAAAAAAATTCAAATCTAGTAAACAAAGAAACAAACAAATCACGACTTTGTGCTCCAAACAAAAAAAGTGTGAGGCCCTAGTTTGTGACCTTTACGCTAAAGCAGAACAACTGGACTGATGTCCTGAGATTATAGCACATTCTGGTCAGTGTCCTACAGGACCTCTAATTAGCATGTTCTGCATTTGATTCTGAATAGCATACAGGCACATAATCCAACAAATATTGACTATTCAAATCTGATTACTTTAGTTGCCACAAACTCCAAGAAAACAGAATGGTATTATCAGAGCCTCCAAAGTGTCCGCATGATCTGATGTCTGCCTATTGCTTAGACATCTCTTCCTGCTACATTTTGACCACACCACCCACCCTTCTTTCTGGTCTCTCACACATGCTAAGCTCATTCTTGCCTCGGAGTCTGTATCTGCTGACCCCCTACACCCAGATCTTCACATGGCTAGTGTCTGTTCATCATTCTGGTCTCATCTCAAATGTCATTACCTCAGATGATTTCCCTACCTAATATTCTCTCTGGTTCTCCCAGTCACTCTACTACATCAGCCCATTTTATTTTCTTCACAGCACTCACGCTCTGAAATTAGCTTGCTTATTTACATACGTTTTCTATTATGTAGGATTCATGAAGAAAGAAAACTTGTCAGGTGTCACGTTCACTACCTTACCCCAGCACACAAAAGAGTGCTTGGCATATGGTAAACATTTAATACGAACATGTTGAGCACATGAATTACTGTTTAATAGGCCTTTTCAACAGGCTTACAGATGAATTAATAAATGGCTTGAAACTTGCAGCTGATACTATTATACCATAAATCTTCAAATCTTCCACCATGCCTTATTTTAGACAAGAAGTTTCATTACCATCATCATCATCATAAGTTGACAAATGTAAGAGCTATGTTTCATTGATATTTCAATGTAAGAAATTCAAGTAAAAGAAAAATAGCCAAATAAAAACAATAATTTTAAAATCTTACGGAGAAAACATTATGTGTCTCGGTTTGGCTGTTATTGACTTCTACTTCATAAAATAAGCATCTGCTAATAAAATTCTGTGGATTCTCCCATTGTACATGTAGGTCACCATTGTGGAAGGAGAGGTTTTTAATATGTGGAGGATCAGGTTTCACTGAAAAACAAAAATAAAACACAAGTAAGCTTCCAAAGTTTGATTATACACACACACAGTCTATGGATTCCACATTCATGAATTCAACCAACCATGAACTGAAAATATTTTTTAAAAAATATCATCTGTGCTGAACATGTACAGACTTTTTCCTTCTCATTTATTCCCTAGATAATATAACAACTATTCACATAGCATTTACATTGTATTAGGTATTATAAGTAATGTAGAGATGATTTAAAGTATATGAGAAAATGTGCATAGGTTGTATGCAAGTACTATGCTACTTTTTATCAGGGACTTGAGCATCCATGGATTTTGGTACCTTGGAAGTTCCTGGAAGCAATCCCCCACAAATACTGAGAGACAACTGCATATATATGTAGGGTTCATAAAGTTAAATCAAAACAGAGCTAATGCATTTAGTGGCCTTTCATGATCAGATATATCGTTTTAGAATTTCTGATTAGCCACAATTATGGAAGAAGTTTATTTAAAACTGCGTAGTAAAATGTATTTAAGGAACATACTTGGGATATCTAGCAGATGATATGAACTCTGACCTGCATCTGGTTAGAAAATGGCCAGGGTATAATCAGGACATCTAGATGCAACATAGAGAATAAAGAAGGGCTTGGATCCAGATGTACTTCCACCTGATGAGTAATAAGGCACCAGCTACAAGGGGCTTCCCTAGTTGTCACTTACTAATGCCAATCAAAGACCACCATTAAAACATTGGCTTAGTCTCTGACACACGCTGCAACATAAATGCACCTCAAGGAAATTATGCTAGGTAAAACAAGCCAGTCACAAAAGACAAATACTATATAAATCCACTCCTATGAGATATCTTAAGTAGTCAAATTCATAGAAACAGCAAGTAGAAAGGTGGTTGCCAAGGGCGGAGGGGAGGGGAAATTAATGTCTAATGAACAGAGTTTCGGTTTTGCAAGATGAACAAGTTCTAAAGATCTGCTGCACAACAATGTGAATATACTTAACACTACTGAACTGTACACTTAAAATGTTTATGATGGTAATTTTAATGCTGTGTGTTTATAACCACAATTAAGAATAAAATACTTTGGGAGGCCAAGGTGGGTAGATCGCTTGAGCTCAGGAGATTGAGACCAGCCTGGGAAACATGGCAAAACTCTGTCTCTACAAAAAATACAAAAATTAGCCTGGCGTGGTGGCACACGCCTATGGTCCCAGGTACTCGGGAGGCTGAGATGGGAGGATAGTTTGAGCCCGGGAGGTCAAGGCTGCAGTGAGCTGTGACCACACCACTGCATTCCAGCCTGGGCAACAGAGACCCTGTCTCAGAAAAAGAAAAAATAATTTATTTTTTAAAAAGCATTAGCCTGGTAAATTTACTTTTTCAGGAGTCAGTTATACTTAAGACCAAGCAATAGAAGATAATGGGTAATTAACAGAAAACAACTTGAAGATATCATCTTCTATTTGAGAAGGATCTTCCTTCTTCCTTTATATCACCATTAATATCCAGGGAGAAAAACAGCAAAATAAGCCTTAAAAGGTCATTTAAGATAATCTGCCAAACAAAGAAAAGGGCTCTGCTTCAGCTTACCCCACTGGGCAAAATACTCCAACCTCACTCTCTTGGCCTACAAAGTAAGCTGACTTTGGTACCCTATTAGAATTCACTTCTATGACTATCTTAGCCAGAATCTGAGCTCCCAGTTGGGATATTTCAACAAATAACCCATTACGCTTATGGAATTTGCTTTAGCAATTTACAAAATGTGTTAATACGCTTTATGTCATTTGGACCTTATGGCAATGTTTTTAGATAGAGAGAGATTATATATTCCATTTCACAGATAAGGAAATATTCGAAGGGGGTTTACATGCCTTGCCCAAAGTGGAGGAGTTAGAACCTAATCAGATATTTTGTGTTCAAGTTGAGGGTACTTTCTAACAGGCTGACATGCAGCTGGCACCCACAGTTATGGCTATACTGGTTTTTCTAACTGATCAGTTCCCATGCCATACAGAATGTTAAATATTTGGAATATCGCCCGATTACACTACCTTCAGTCTATGCCTTTTCTAAGAGACAGATTATTCAGGAACTATATATGATCATTATGAGCATCATCCTCTTTAAGTATCAAGAGACTAGATCTTAGAGTCAGACGGCCTGATTCCTGCTATGATTTGAATGTTTATCTTCTCCCAAACTCACGTTGAAACTTCATCCCCAATGTGGCAGTATGGAGAGGATGGGCCTTTAAGAGATAATTGGGTCATGAGGGTTCTGCCTTCATGGATTGATCTATTCACTGATTAATGGATTAATGGGTTATCATGGGAGTGGGACTGGTGGATGCATACGAAGAGGAAGAGAGACCTGAGCTAGCATGCTCAACTCCCTCACCATGTGATGCCCTGTGCAGCCTTGGGACTTTGCAGAAAGTCCCCACAAACAAGAAGGCACTCACCAGATTTGGCCCCTTGACCTTCCACTTCCCTGTCTCCAGAACTGTAAGAAATAAATTCCTTTTTTTTGATAAATTACCCGGTTTCTGGTATTCTGTTATAAACAACAGAATACCAGAAAATACGAAACAAACAATGAACTGAGACAATTCCAATGTTGATTCTACAACTAACTGTTCTAACTCTCAGTGTACTCATAAGTAAACAAGGATAAAGCATCTGGCACATGTGTTCAATAAAAAGAATTTCCAAGTTTGCTTCTTTAAAAAGGATCTATCAAAGAAAGTTATACATCAATATAGTCCCTTGTTTCAGAAGATCTTTTTTTTTTTTTTTTTTGAGACGGAGTCTTACTGTGTCTCCCAGTCTGGCGTGCAGTGGCGCGATCTCGGCTCACTGCAAGCTCCGCCTCCCGGGTTCATGCGATCCGCCCGCCTCGGCCTCCCAAAGTGCTGGGATTACAGGCGTGAGCCACCGCGCCCGGCCGTTTCAGAAGATCTTAAATCCAAAATCATTGTTTTTTATTATTTGTATTGATTGTGCAAAAGATATAACACACTTTTTATCCATATTGTTTTAGAGGACTTCTAAAACTTACCACGGGAAGTTAAAGGCACTATATTGAAGGATGGTTTAATTTTTCCTGCATAATCCTTGACCATTATTTGGACACTGTGTTGTTCAAAACTGGAATCCTTCACTTTGGTCAGATCAAAGGAACAACCAAAGTATTGGCCTTCTTTATAGATCTCTTCACATTGACGAATTTTTTCCAGGCTTCTGTGCCTACAAGAAAAAATGAGACAATCTTCTGCATTATATTTAACAAGGTATTCAAGAAATAAGAGCAGGCTGGGCGCAGTAGCTCACACCTGTAATCCCAGCACTTTTGGAGGCCAAGACAGGCGGACCACTTGAGGTCAGGAGTTGGAAACCAGCCTTGCCAACATGGTGAAACCCTGTCTCTACCAAAAATACAAAAATTAGCCAGGTGTGGTGGCAGGCGCCTGTAATCCCAGCTACTCAGGAGGCTGAGGAAGGAGAATCTCTTGAACCTGGGAGGCAGAGGTTGCAGTGAACTGAGATTGTACCACTGCACTCCAGCCTGGGTGACACAGTGAGACCCACAAAAAAAAAAAAAGGCAGAATTCTTTTTAATGACTGAAGATGTCCATGAAAAGCAATATTTGCAATAGGCAAGATAACTTTAAAAATAAACAACCCTATTTTACAATGTGACTCATTTCATATGCTAGGAAGAAAAGACTGTTTTCTGTTTTATTTATTTATTTATTTATTTATTTATTTATTTATTTATTGAGACAGAGTCTTACCCTGTCTGCCCAGGCTGGAGTGCAGTGGCACAATCTCAGCTGACTGCAGCCTCTGCCTCCGGAGTTCCAGTGATTCTCATGCCTCGGCCTCCTGAGTAGCTGGGATTACAGGCACGCACTGCTACGTCTGGCTAATTTTTGTATTTTTAGTGGAGACAGGGGTTCACCATGTTGGCCAGGCTGGTCTCGAACTCCTGACCTCAAGTGATCCACCTGCTTTGGCCTCCCAAAGTGCTGGGATTACAGGCGTGAGCCCCTGCGCCCAGCCTAGATTGTTCCTTTTTGATGAACACTGGTACTGTCAGCAGCTATGGAGACTACAGGAGGCCTATTTCTTCTGTATAAGAGAAGACATTCTAAGGCTGGGATTAGAAGTTTCGTGCTTCCTGAAAATGCCTATCTGCTGAATTCTATGATTCCTCCTCTGGTCCCTCTGCCCTGCTCCTTCCTTGTTTCTTGGCTTGTTCTGCTCCCTCCTCCCTCTTCCAGCAGAAAGAGAGTAGGAGGACTACTCACATTCTTCTCTCTTTCTGACTCCCTCATTCACTCACCTCCAGTTTATCACTCTCCTATCCCTCGACTACAGTTTCTATGCTGGGAATTCCTAATCCTGACATCTCACCTCAGAACGAATCTCAGATTTCCAACTGCTCCATTTGAGTGTTCTACTGTTGCCTCAAATCCAGTGTCCAAAAGACATCATGCACCCTCTTCCCCACCAAACTGTTTTTTCTTCCAACCTTCCCATTTCCATCAGTCAGAGCTCATTTTCTTTGGGCTCCTAGATTAGATAATTTAAATTAAAATCACCTTTCCCCCCACCTCTGTTCCCTGTATTCTATCACCAAATTCTGTTCTTTCTTCCTTTGCAAAGCTTCCTGGATCCTCGTCTTCTATGATACTCCCATTGCCCACACCCTGAGATTCACACCCTAATGACTACAGGCTCCATTGCTTCTTCAGATTGACCTCCCTGACCTTCATTATTTGTGCCCTCCAATCACTGCCAGGTCAATGTTCTAAAACACAATGGCTTTCTAAGTGTCTCACTCCACTGTGTGGCTTTAACTGTCTTCCATAAGCAGTATTGTAGATACCTTATTTACCATTTCTCCTCTACACATACCTTTCCCCAAAGATCATCAGCATCTAGCCCAGCACAGGCAGACAACGTGTTTATTACACTTTTTTTTTTTTTTTAATCTAGGCTATCAGAGAACTGTTTTGTAGTAACTGGCAGAAGACAAGAGTCAAGTGTTACATCATCAGCCACAAAGGGAGTTGCACAAAGGTTTTGCAGAAAAGGAAGATGATTTTAAGAAAAATGAACTAAGAGTAAAGAGTCCCAAATCCCTAACCTGTTACTCAGAATCCTCTGTACTACTTTAAGATGCAGGTTCCTCAAACCTTCTCCCAGAGAGTCTGATTTAGAAGGTTTTGCCAGGACCTAGGAACCAGTATTTGAACAGCAATTCTCCAGGAGATTCTGCTGCAAGTCAGTTTAAAAAACAAAAAACAAAAAACTCAGAGCTAATGTATTTATTCCTTCAAAGGCTGCACAAAGAAATGCTTCAATATAGAAAATGCTTTTTTCCTTCAAAAGGTAGTACATGAGCTTTTCCCCCTAGTTGCAGCCCCCTCTGGTTTATGAAGAAAACAGTGTTGTAAAAATGAAGTTATTGTCATGACTAGTTTTTGGATCAGACAGTCCTGGAATGTTTCCCGCCCACGGCCAAAAACAGAAACTGAAGAAATTTAATGACATTTTTCTTACATAACTAAAGAAAGCCATGTGTAAAATTGTTTTTTAATGATGAAAGGAACTCCTCGAATGCACAATCTTCTTGATCCCTTTTTCATTTCTGCACCCTGAGTATTCTGCATATGCTCATGGATCTCAGATATGAAATTTTAAAATAATTTTGTTGTAATTTAGAAATAGTTATAGAAGGGAAAATACTGGTTCTGAATAGATAACATTTCTTGAATGCTTGTGAAACATTAACCTAAAACAGCAGGTGATTCCTGTTAAAATTTATATACTGAATTCATCTGCAGAGTCACACTGCAGCTATGAGAAGGAAACTGACAAATTAAAGACTATCTTCCCAACTCAGAAGATGATTAATGTGGTAAAAAACATTCCCTAAAATTCATTGGTATGACTAGTCTGCAGCTCTTCAGGCTAGGGTCTGTTCAATGCCAGACTGTCCCTGCAGGAACACAAGTCATTGCCCTAGGGCTGCAATGAATTATTTTGATTTCAAAAAATGACTCCAGGCCAGGCGTCACAGGTCACGCCTGTAATCCCAGCACTTTAGGAGGCCCAGGCGGGTGGATCACTTGAGGTCAGGAGTTCAAGACCAGCCTGGCCAACATGGTAAAACCCTGTCTCTAATGAAAATACAAAAATTAGCCAGGTGTGGTGGCACGCGCCTGTAATCCCAGCTACTCAGGAGAATCACTGGAACTCGGGAGGCGGAGGCTGCAGTGAGCCGAGATCGTACCACTGCACTCCAGCCTGGGCGATAAAATGAGACTCTGTCTCCCAAAAAAAAAAAAAAAAACCTACAAAGAGAGACTGTATATTTTCTGGTTGGGGGTTAGGGAAAACAGTCTCTGGCAGTTTGTTTGATGTGATTTATACTGGTACCTGCATAAGCAACCATTTCTGGTGCTTGCTAATGGGCACTGTGTCTTGACTCCCTTTCTTTTGTGGTTTTGATTAGAAAGGATCTATCTAGAGGAGAGCAAGAAAGAAGGGAGTATGGGTTAGGTACCAATTCTGTGAGACAGGGGAAGAGGCCAGCACTGTGTACTGACTGCAACTGCAAGGGAGTGGAGATGAATAACAATAATAATTAGTTGTTGTTGTTGTTGTTGTTGTTGTTTTGAGATGGAGTCTTGCTCTGTCGCCCAGGCTGGAGTGCAGTGGCGCGATCTCGGCTCACTGCAAGCTCCGCCTCTCAGGTTCACACCATTCTCCTGCCTCAGCCTCCCGAGTAGCTGAGACTACAGGTGCCCACCACCACACACCCGGCTAATTTTTTTTTGTATTTTTAGTAGAGACAGGGTTTCACTATGTTAGCCAGGATAGTCTCAATCTCCTGAACTCGTGATCCACCTGCCTCGGCCTCCCAAAGTGCTGGGATTACAGGAGTGAGCCACCGCGCCCAGCCAATGGTAATAAGAGCTATCATGGATTGAGTGCTTACTTTACATATGCTAGCAGCTAGTCATGGCTCTAAACACTGGCCCTCACAATAACCTTAAGAAGCAGGCACTATTATTACTATCTCCATTTCCCAGATTATAAAACTAAGGCTGAGAGAGAAGGGACTTACCCAAAATCACACTAAAGTAAGGAAGAGAGCCAGGATTTCAACCCAAGCAGTGTGGCCCAGAAAGAATAAGCTGTGAGGTGGTAAGGGGATAAGATACAGAACCTATACCAGCACCATCCAACAGAACTTTCTGGCATTATGGAAATGGTTGCTATCTGTGCTGTCCAATACAAGAGCCACTCATCACTTGTGAAAGTGGCTGGCGAGACTATGCAACTGAAGTTTTAATTTGATTCAATTTTAATTAATTTAAATTAAAACGTAACTAGCCACATGTAGCCAGTGGCTCCTATACTGGATGGCACAGAACTACACTTACAGAAAGAGCCCCTGCTGATGACCAGCTCTGGGACTGTGTATGACAAGAAGTAGGCCAGGTGCGGTGGCTCACGCCTGTAATCCCAGCACTTTGGGAGGCCGAGGCAGGCTTGAGCCCAGGAGTTTGAGAGCAATCTGGGCAACATGGCAAAACCCCATCTCTAAAAAAAACACAAAAATCAGCTGGGTATGGTGGTACACACCTGTGATCCCAGCTACTCAGGAGGCTGACGTGGGGGAATGGCTTGGGCCTAGAAGGTTGAAGCTGCAGTGAGCAATGATCACACCAACTGTACTTCAGCCTGGGCAACAGAGCAAGACCCTATCACCAAAAAAAAAAGTAGGATCCTTGATACCTGCCTCCCTTGGATGCTAGTGACCCACCACTATCTTGGGATTGTGGCTTGAGCCACCTCCAGTGGCTATACAGATTGTTCCCTGCAAAAAGACATCAACTGAGGGCTGAAAGCCAGCCCAAGTACCATCTGCTCTCGGCTTTGGTGACAGCCTGCTTCAGCCCAGAGGAAGAGGAATGCTTTTTCAAATTGGTCAGTCGTTTTTTTTGTAATTCATTCACCCAGAGGAAACATTCTTTTAACAATTTGCATTGAGACTGTGTTTTCGCTACTATATTCCCAAGGCACTTCCCTATTTTTGTCTTAGAAGAACCCCAAGGACTAGGCCACCATCTGCCTCCAGTGGCACCCTGATTCTAATAGCTGGGATAATTTCCTACCCAGTCTGCCATGGAATGAGATACAGTTTTAAGACTTCTTCCCTTCTTTTCCAGCCCCTTATATAGACATAGATTCTTTAAAGGTTTTCCCTGTGGTTTTACCAATAATGACTCCAGGGAAAACAAGAGGGGTTAATAGCATAATAAACACATGGATGCTACCAACTCACAAGACATCTTAAAAGCTTGTGTAACAGCTTTCCCTAAACTTTACTGCAACATCAATAGGCAGGCTACTCCTTCTTAGTAAGGTTTAGTTTTTTGGCCCCTTCTTAGCAATTCTTTAGGGATCTGGATCTACTCAATCCTTCTCTCTTTTTATTCATGAACGATAATACTCCTCAGTTGCTTATACCTCGTAAGTCATCACTGCAATCTTCTCTAGCTTTGGATCCTACCAAACATTCACAACTTGTTTACAGAATACCTACTAAATATCAGGCACCAGGAGAAACAAGACACAGCTCCTGCTCTCAAGAGAAACTGAAGCCTGGCAGGTTACCACCAAGTAACAGGAAATGACAACACAATGTGCTGGGTAGTATGACACAAGAAATTGCAAGGTGCCGTGGGACAAGAGGAAGGGGCACATGTCTAGACTTGAGAGGTCAAGGAAGGCTTTCTGGAGAGGAAATGGTGTCTGGGCTGAAATAAAGATAAAGACAAATAAGAAGCATCCAAGTGAAAAGGAAAGGCCTAGGCTACAAGAGGATGCAGAATGTTTCCACTATTCTGTGTGAATATTCTGTTTGAAATCTAGTGTTCTGTTTGAGTATTTGAAGAAAGCAGTCTGAGGAACTGAAAGAAGTTTGCTGTGGGCAAACGGTAGGCTGCAAGAGGGGCGGGGGTGCGTGGAGGCTCATGCAACCGAGTCTGGAGAGGTTGACAGGGGCCAGGTCGGTCATAAAGCGATTTGTCTGTCATGCTGGAGAGTTTGGACTTTAACCTAAAGCCACCAGGGAGCCACTGAAGGGTTTTCAGTAAAGGAGAAACAACAGGTATCGAGAGTGAGCAGGTGAAACTACAAAACCTCAAATGAGATTTACATCAGGGGGAAAAAAAGAAACAGACCTCAGACATAACCACACAGAACTTCTGGCTCCACCTTCAGGACTTCCCAACTTTGCCAGGAGGATCCTTCCACCAGGGAGGAGTGCCGATGTGAATCCTGGGGCAACTTTGGAGGTTTTCATCCAAAAGTGTGTGTGTGTGTGTGTGTGTGTGTGTGTGTGTGTGTGTTTTGCATTCTATTCCATGGTATAGCCATGAGTGTTTTAATGTATCAAAAATGCTTTCCATCATGTCATCAGGCAAAGCAGACACTCTAGCATGAAAGGCCATGTCTATCCAGTAGCTTCACAAGTCTTGGACATGGCCCTCCACATCCCATTCTCTCAGAAGCAGTCTTAACAAATGACAGTCAGGGAACAAGACCATGTGGAGGCGGACTGCCTATGCTAGGTCTCCCCTTCTCCACCCTGATATCACAATGATTAAATATCTCCATTTCTCAAAACGCTCTTCCTCAGAGGCCAGCCTCAGAGAAACTTCCCCATCTGGGCAGTCTGCCTCCTTCATCAAAGCCTCCCAGTCCCCTCTCCATCCACCCATCCACCTCCCCTCGACCACCAACCCAAGCTTCAACCTAACTTCCCACAGGAATCTATCCCTCTGCAACAGCCTTCAGTATACACTGTCTTCTTTAATTTAATGCAGGTCACTGTATCAGGCACTATCTTCTCTATAGTTTAAGCTTTAGGAGAGAAGAGATATGTTTCTTGTCTCTGTTGTGCATTCAGTGGTTTATCCACAAAGTGTTCTAAATAAAGGTGTACTGAATTAAATTGGATTAACCTGGTCTTTCTTCCTTGTTCTGTTGCTAATAATTCTAGGCTCTAAAGGGAATGATAGAAGACTAACTTAGAAATTTAACAAACTTTGTAGTAGATATAGTCACAAATACCAAATACTGAAGTATCAAATATCAAAATATCAAAGTTATTTTGCAGGAAGCTAAACTACTTTTTGAGGCTGGGTGTGGTGGCTCACACCTGTAATCCCAGCACTTTGGGAGGCCGAGTTGGGCAGATCACTTGAGGTCAGGGATTTGAGACCAGCCTGGCCAACATGTTGAAACCTTGTTTCTACTAAAAATACAAAAATTAGCCAGGCATGGTGGTGCATGCATGTAATTCCAGCTGCTTGGGAGGCTGAGGCAGGAGAATCACTTGAACCCAGGAGACAGAGGTTGTAGTGAGCCGAGATCGCACCACTGCACTCCAGCCTGGGTGACAGAGCAAGACTCTATCTCAAAAACATAAACAAACAAACAAACTACTTTTTGACCCCAGACATGATATCACTTTCCTTTTTAAAAGTAGATACCAATAACTCATACATTGCTAGTGGAAATGTAAGGTGAACTAGCTTCTTCAGAAAATAGTTCGGCATTTTTTAAGAAAAACTAAATACACAATTACTACATGACCCAGCAATTGCACTCTTGGGCGTTTATTCCAGAGAAATGAAAAGTTATGTTCATATAAAAATCTGTATGTGAATATTTACAGTAGCTTTATTCATAATAGCAAAACACTGGAAACAACTGAGATATCCTTTAATGAACGAATGGTTTAAAAAACTGGTACGTCCATATCATGGAATACTACTGAGCTATAAAAAGGAGTGGCCTCTTGATATACAACTACTTGTACAGATCTCCAGGGTATTATGCTGAGTTTTTTTTTTTTTTAAACCAGTCTTAAGTGGTTATGTACTATAGGATTCCATTTCAGTAACATTCTTGAAATAATAAAATTAAAGAGATGGAGAACAGATTAGTGGTTGCCAGAGGTTACAGGATTGGGGAAGAGGGGTGTACAAGGAGAGATGGTTTAAGATGGAGGTGAGGCTGGGCGCGGTGGCTCACTCCTGTAATCCCAGCACTTTGGGAGGCCGAGACGGGTGGATTACAAGGTCAAGAGATCGAGACCATCCTGGCTAACACGGTGAAACCCTGTCTCTACTAAAAATACAAAAAATTAGCCAGGCATGGTGGCGGGCGCCTGTAGTCCCAGCTACTTGGGAGGCTGAGGCAGGAGAATGGCATGAACCTGGGAGGCGGAGCTTGCAGTGAGCCGAGATCGTGCCACTGCACTACAGCCTGGGAGACAGTGCGAGACTCCGTCTCAATTAAAAAAAAAAAAAAAAAAAAGATGAAGGTGAGTGTGGCTACAAAAGGGCAACTCCTCATGGTGATGGAACCATTGTATATCTTCACATGTGATAAAACTGCATACAACTATACATATACACACACACGAGTGCATGTAAAACTGTTGAAATAGGACGGAGGTTTTCGGATTGTACCAATGCCAACTTTCTGGTTTTGATAATGCACTATAGTTACACAAGATGTTACCACTGGGAGAAACTGAGTGAAGGGTATATGGGATCTCTCTGTACATTTTTTCTGGTAATATATAGGATCTATACTTGAAAATAGAAAGTTTATTTAAAAAGTAGACACCAAAGGCAGATGCATTTTTCATTGAAGCAAATTGTCCATCTTGTTGGGTTTGCAGAAAAAAATAGACCGTTCTTTTTTTTAACTAGGTTGGATCCAAAGGCTCCCAACACAATCAGTCTTCCAGTAATTGTACTGTACATACTCACCAATAGTAGAGAGTATAGTTAGTGTCGGGACTGGTATTCCTTCCAGGGAGCCAAGAACACTTCATGTAGCTCAGGTTGTGCCAAATGCATTGAAGCTCAGTCACAGCGGACTCAGGATCACCTACAATATCCAGGCCAAGAGTTTAAGACCCTTCTTTCCTTGTAATGCAAAGTAGCGAATCACTCTTTGGCATGGGGGATGATGAGAGTGCTTCATGCTGCTTTGTCAGAAAGCAAACTCTTCATCTTTCACCCCATTTTACCCAGAAGTCACCCAGGATGGAGGAAACCCAAATCTAATTTGTTCACAACCTTCTCTCTTACCTCCTGATACAAAGAAAACATCTTCCCTATCCCTGAGGGACCCTAAGTAATATCCGTAACTGGAGGGAGAGATAAAAGATCAAAAACTATTTCAATCATAGACAATATCCACACAATTCCTAAATGAATGTGGATATACAAACAACCCTTATATATACATCTGTCTTAAAAAAATTATTGAGGTACAATTTAACTTTCTGTCTTTTGGTCAATACTGACACTTTTTTTTTTTTTTAAAGAGACATTCAGCCAGGCAGGATGGCTCACGCCTGTATTCCCAGCATTTTGGAAGGCCAACAAGGGTGGATCATTTGAGGTCAGGAGTTCAACAGCCTGGCCAAATTGGCGAAACCCTGTCTCTACTAAAAATACAAAAAATAGCCGGGTATGGTGGCACACACCTGTAGTCCCAGCTACTCGGGAGGCTGAGGCACAAGAATTGCTTAAACCGGGGGGGTGGAGGTTGCAGTGAGCCGAGATCTTGCCACTGCACTCCAGCCTGGGTGACAGAATGAGACTCTGTCTCTAAATAAATAAATAAACAAACATTCCTCCTAAAGCAATTCTGGGCAAAGGTAAGCCTAACTTAACTCTTAGTAGTTGCCTCTTATGTGTCATGACTTTAAGAGCCCTAATATCTTTCTGACCTAAAATCTCTATCTTTACAAAGCCATTTTAGTTAAGGTATAATGTCTTTAAATTAAACACCTCTGTTTAAAACGTAAATCTGTTATCCCTCATGATCCTTGAAGGGGTACTACGCTGAGCCATCATCAATCATTTTATGTCATAGCATAGTATAATAATTATTATTTTTTGAGACAGAGTCTTGTTCTGTCACCCAGACCGGAGTGGAGTCGTGCGATCTTGGCTCACTGCAACCTCCACTTCCCGGGTTCAAGCAATTCTCCTGCCTCAGCCTCCTGAGTAGCTGGGACTATAAGTGTGCGCCACCACACCTGGCTAATTATTATTTTTTTCTCCATGTTGACTAGGCTGGTCTCAAACTCCTGATCTTAGGTGATTCGCCCGCCTTGGCCTCCCAAAGTGCTGGGATTACAGGCGTGAGCCACTGCATCCAGAGCTACCATCATCATGCCCAGTTTACAGATGAGGAAACTAAGGTGCAGAGGGGCTAAGACATTTGCCCAAGGTTACACAGTTAATGGCTGGCAGAGCTGGGACTTAGACAGTTGGTTTCTGGTAGCCCTGCACTTAATCAGTATATGCTACTCCCTGTATGTAACATAAGAGCCAGAAGGACACTGGGTGAGGTGGGATTGGGGAACAATGATCATCCTCACTACTTGATAGCTTTTCCTAGGGTTGTCTTGTATTATCTTGTATAGACTTGTATTGGAGCCAGGCCAGCATACTATTTTTCCCTTTAAACACCTTTTCCCAAATATATCCTGCATATCAAACTAATTATCACATATAATGGGTAAGACAGTATTTTGTTTTTCATTTTGAAAGCACTGGGACCGAAATGTGAAGACATACAGCAAGTCACTCAATTCCTTTCTTCCTCATAAAATGGATCAGGGTAATAATACATGCCTTACTCACTTCCCAAGATAAGCTTGTGAGTCTCGACCTAAGGGAGGTGTGTGTGTGTGTGCGCGCGCTCATGTGCACGTGCACACACGTGCATGTGTATATCATTTTTAAAATTATTAAATTTTATATAAATATTAGGTATTGTTATTCAAGTTGTTTGTAAGCTTCTTCAAGGCAGAGACATACTCATATTTTCATTGAGCTGCTAGCACCTAGTATAATGCCTGGCACTTATTAGACTCAGAAAATGTTTGAGAATTGAATGAATTAATGAACGATGCACAAAAGCATTGGAGTATTTGGATTTATTCTCTAAACACCAAGAGACAGTGCTTTCAGTTGTTACCTTCAGGGGGCGAGATGCATTTTTCAACCAAAATGCTAGGCTTCTCACTTTCATTGGTGCTACACTGGGACCCCACTTGCAGACAAATCTTCTCATTCAGGGGCACTTCTTTTGAACGACGAGTTTCTGGAGCTAGTTTCTAAGGTTAGAAAATTGTAAAAGGCATTGCTTCAGCAAACACACACTTAAATAATGAAACATTACATGTCCAAATGTGTTGGTTTTTGTTTGTTTGTTTTTTGTTTTTCTAATTAAAAAAGTCCTCAAATGGTATAGATCAGTGATTCTCCACTGGGGGCGATTTTGTTCTCCCTGCCACTCTCAGGGACATTTGGCAATATTGAACATTTTTTATTGTCCTAACTTGGGAGGGGGAGGTTACCGGAGTCTAGTAAGTAGAGGTCAAGGATGCTGCTAAACATCCTACAATGCACACGACAGCCCCCCTCCTCCTACAACAAACCCTTCACCAAATGTCAGTAGTGTCACCATTGAGAAACCCTAGTGTAGATAAAATAATTTCCCGCATTTTAAAGGTATAAACATGAAATTTACCTATAAATCTACAATGCTAACATATCAACTCTCTAAAGACAATTCTAAAGGAAACACAGTATGATTATCAAAATTCACTTAGAAGTAGATGCACTGTACCATGAAAATTAAGGTAAAAAAGGAATGCTTTAAGAATCCAGGAATCATGCCAGGCTCAGTGGCTCATGCCTGTAATCCCAGTACTTTGGGAGGCTTAGGCAGGCAGATCGCTTAAGCCCAGGAGTTTGAGACCAGCCTGGGCAACATGGCAAAACCCCATCTGTACAAAAAAAAATATTGGCCAGGCATGGTGGCTCATGCCTGTAGTCCCAGTTACTCATGGGGCTGAGGTGGGAGGATCACTTGAGCCCAGTGGGGGAGGCTGCAGTGAGCCAAGATTGCAGCATTGCACTCTAGCCTGGACAATGCAGTGAGACCCTGTCTCAAAAAACAAAAATCCAGTAATCATGGTTACTTCTGGGTAAGGAAGTAAAGGAAGGGGACCTGAGGGCTGAAGAGAGACTTTTCATTAAACCTCTTTGTCTACTGTTTGACTATTTTGACTACCTCATATATATGTATAAATTTCAAGCACTGCTATACGTGCTGAGTATATACATTCTCATTCTGAAAAGTAGATATGCTTTGTGGAACCATAGGAAGCCAATTTATAGACATCATAGAGACATAAATCACCAGCCTGGTTACTATGACTTAGAATAATGAGATTAATGGGCTGTCTGGGAAACAAACATTTCCCAAATTGACAGAGTTGGAATAATTAAGAATGGAGCTGCTTTTAATCAGAGCTCCAAGGAGAGCGTTTCCTGTTTTGCAATAGCTTCTGACTCAAGTCAGAGATACTATTTCATCTACATGTTGCTGGCCATGAAGGGGAAAAGTTGCTACAGTTAGTTCTATCTACTACCGTAAGGAGCTATTCTGCCATGTCACATGCCTGCTGCCAGCTGAGCATGAGGGCAACTGTGAGATACCCCCAAAACCAGGACATATGGATGGCCTCTGAGAAGTAACTAGCAAGTCAACAATGAATAAATCATAGCAAGGACACAAAAACAAAATCACTTTATAGAACCAGAATAGCTCTTAGGTCCAGTCAAGACAGCACTCTGAAAAGGGAGTTGGTCAGCCCTGGAAGAACAGAAAAATAAATGTCAGTGAGCAAAATCCTGACAGGGAAGAAAAAGGGGGTGATACAGGAATGTGGACATTGAATTTTTCTGTCCCACTGGCAAAGCTGTTTACCCTCAGTAGGGCCTCCAGCTATTCTTAGACAAGTACATTTTTACAACTAATTTCTGATTCCTCACCAAGAAATCTACTTAACATTTGGCCTCCTGTATAGGCTCTGCTGACAGGGATGAAATGCACCAGTTATGCTGACAGAAATCTTCCTAGACTGCTTCACCATTATCATTACCATTTTCACAACAAAGTAAAAAATTAGCCCTTGAGAGATGCATGTGTGCTGAGGAAATGAGGTTTCCGAGTATGTGAAGCTGAAGACCTGCCTCCAGGATCATGGTAATGGTGGCAGGAAAGCTTCGCATACAAATTTTACCAACCTCACAATTTTACTAAGCGCAAGTCCTATCTATCTCTGAAGAAGCCACCTTTATCCAAGGATCCACGGCAATTCTTGTTTGGAAGCTATATTTGCCCTTTGAAGACACCAGGGGAAAATGCACAGTCAAATGTCAAATTAGACTGTACAGTCAAATATAGTCAAATTAGAATCATCATGAAAATAATCCCCAGTTTTCATATTATAATGGACACTGTTCCAGTTAGAGGGTTACAGAGTTTTAATACACAAAAATTATCACAACGGAATTTTTAATTTAAAAAATGCCTTAGTGGCCAGGCGTGGTGGGTCACACCTGTAATCCCAGCACTTTGGGAGGCCAAGGTCACCTGAGGTCAGGATCACCTAAGGTCAGGAGTTTGAGACCAGCCTGGCCAACACGGCAAAATCCTATCTCTACTAAAAATACAAAACAATTAGCTGGTCGTGGTGGCATGCACCTGTAGTTCCAGCTATTTGGGAGGCTAAGGCACAAGAATTGCTTGAACTCAGGAGACAGAGGTTGCAGTGAGCTGAGATCACACCACTACACTCCAGCCTGGGCAACAGAGCAGACTCCATTTCAAAATAAAATAACACAAAAAATTTTAAAATGCCTTAGTATCTAAATCTGAACCTTATGCTTTAGGCATATGAATAATAACACAGAAAAGGGACAGTAGAGGGAAAATTTTTTCAAATAATAATTTTTTTAAATTTCTTTCAAAGTTCAAGGTAAACAATATTAAACTGGCACTAATATAGTAGGAACCCAGATTATTAACAACTGCCAAGTCAAGCATACCTCTCTGTATCACACAAGAAACTAAATTCCTAAATTCCTTCCATTAGATTTTTTTTTTTTTTTTGAGACAGAGTCTTGCTCTGTTGCCCAGGCTAGAGTACAGTGGCATGATCTCGGCTCACTGTAACCACTGCCCCCTGGGTTCAAGCGATTCTCCTGCCTTGGCCTCCCAAGTAGTTGGGATTACAGGTGCACACCACCACGTCCGGCTAATTTTTGTATTTTTAGTAGAGAGGGGGTTTCACCATGTTGGCCAGGCTGGTCTTGAACTCCTGACCTCAGGTGATCCACCCAACTCGGCCTCCCAAAGTGCTGGGATTACAGGCATGAGCCACCACGCCCAGCCCTTCCATCGAATCTTGATGAGGTATGTGTGATGGCTCCCACGTGACTTTTGGCTTTGGTGAATCATTCCCACTGGTAGCTGCTGTATGACGTTATGCTCCACCCTGTAGGGAATCTGGTTCTCTTTTAAAATTTATCAAAAACCAAGGCAAGAGTCCTGAACTGATCTCCCCAGACCGATGTTCACTTGGCTGGACTGCACCTCTCTCAACTCCAGAATTCCTTTCTCAAAAAGAAAGGGAATTAGCTTCAGCATCTTCCTATTTGGATGCCTGGCCTTTTCATTTGCCTAATGGGACTTGCCCATTTCTTAGTGATGAAAGATATCTAAAATCTGATGCCAGATCCTCCTTCTACTTGCCAGCTGAGAAACTATTAGACATTACTTTAAAAATGGTGGAGGGCAGCCATTTACACTAATCTTTTCTTTTTCAAAGATCCTCTGCAAATCCCTGTCTCTCAACTTGATGAGCCTCCAATCTTAAGATTGAAAATGACCTCAAGAGTTTATCTCATTTAGCAACTTGGGACCTTTGAACACTTTCCTAAGCCCCCTAATGTACGAACTATCATAATGTCATCACTTCAATATGCCTCAGGGATAAATATACCTCAGTTTGGCCCCATGATGCTAATGCTGTACCCAAAGAACAGAAAGAGGAGAGGAAAATTACTTCTGCCATTCATTTTCAGCCTCAGGATGATAAACTTGAAAAAGGTCCAGACAGGATATCTCCTATCACTGATTGGAAGGAATAATCTGTGTTCATCACAACTGTAGGACTGATGGCCATCAATGCTGTCAAATGGCTAAAATAAATGAGCTGGCCTTAGGCAGAGGTCACCCTTTTTGGTCTCTATCTGGTTTCTTCAGGGGTAAAATGGAAGAAACAAGATTAAATGATAATATTAGGCTGAACCAAATAATACTGACAACATTCAACCATTTTGATCCATAAAAGTGGTAATTTCACATGGCTCAACCTAACAACAGTAACAATAATAAAAGCTAACAATTACCTAGCACTAACTCTGCGTCAGGTGCATTACAAACCTCATCTCCTTTAACGCACATGCCATCCATATTCAGTAGGTACTATTATTACCCACCCTGCCCCCAACAACCCCATATTTTACAAACAAGAAAATGGGAGCTCAGAGAGGTTAAGTGATTTGCCCAAAATCAAACAGCTTGAAAGGGGAAGAGATAAAATTTCAAGCACAATTCTATCTGATTCTGTCTCCTAAAATTACATTTAACTCTAAATTTATGTACATACACTAAGGAAATAGCCCGATTTCTAGGCTAGAATACCAGCCTGGCTACCTGATTGATCCTTGACAACTTAAGAAAAAGGGACCTGAAAAGCAACCTCTCCTCAGGGTTTCAGTTAGACACTTGGGTGATTATAGGGTTTACATCCAGAGGCGTTTAGGGTCTCTCTCTGAATTTCTCAAGGCTCAATTACCAAAAATCACCACTAAGACTCCAAATGCCTAAGGCCCTTCCTTAGGAGGAACAAGAGGAAGCCAACAGTATGTAACGGTGAACTCCAGTCTCACTGCTGGTAGTATCATTGGCTTCCACATTTAGAAGACCTCTTTTAAAATGCAAATACTTCTGACAAGCCTCAATTCTTCATCAATTAATGCCTAAGCCACAAGTAATACCTCAGCAAGCCAAGGGAGAGGAAGGCAGATAGCAAATTTCCCTCCAGACGAAGAGCATGTTCCATCCTGACTATTAAACTTTTATATACATTATTTTCTGTGTTCCGGCAAGCCAGGGAAACGAGTAAAGCCATACTTTATACGTAAGGAAACAAAGGCTCAGAGAGGTTAAGCACTTTATCCCGGGCTATAGAGTCAGTTAAGAGTGACAGTGCCAACCAGAAGCTAGTTCTCCTGACTCTTCCTGCCACCAAAGCTGCCTGAACTTGGTGCTTCTACAATTCACCAATGCAAAGCACTGTTGCTAATAACTTCTCATTCTGCCTACTCAAAATCCCGGACAAATTCAACCCCAAACACCCAACCCCCTCGCCGTCGCCACCCTGCAACAAACACATACACACTGAAAGAAGGTATGAAAACATTAAAAAAAAAAAAAAAAAAAACAGTTGAATAAGATTATCATAAAGAACCTGAAATTATCCAAACCTATTAACAAAAATTCACTTATATCAGTTGACTAGAAATCTTGAAAGTCTTCCTCCTTTTTCCTCAGGCATTATGGAACCCTCTATTCAAACACACCTGCCACTGACATCTTACTTTTTCACTTTCCATATGGCCATTTACTTTTACGCCACATAGTGCTTTTATATCTATTTGTCCATGTGATTAGCAAGATGGTAAATGTAAAAATTCCCTGAAAAATTAAGTGTTATAGAGATACAAGGCAATATAGCTACAGACAGGAACACAGGATCAAATTTTAACAATAACATAATTATTTATTGAGTACCTTAGAGAAAAAGATATCTAATATTTCCTGTCAAAGCAATCTCAATTGCATTTAATTGTCAAACAATTAGGAAATATTTTTAAGTGTTCACTTGTGTCAATAGTTGCTTCTGTAATTTCTCCAACTGAAATTTAAACACATCCTAAAATACAATTTCCACTTTGATATAAGATTAGAATTTGGCTTATTCTTGGCTCCAATTCATAGTGTTCACTTTACCTCATCAATGTAACATGTTGCAGAAAACTTACCTTATCTTGTTTGTCGCCAAAATGACTAAAATACCATAGACTACAATTTGGGCTGGCTCCCTCGGGTGGATTCCATGTCCATATTACTGTGCAGAGGTTTTCAACAGAGACACTCAAATTTGTCACAGGTGGTTGAGTTTCTGTTCAAATCAAGGACAAAAAAAATGAATTTATCAATAGTATTTTTAATGGTTTGCTTAATTCTCCCAAGTTCTGGAGGGCAAGATAGTAATAGCTGAGTTAACAATATCTAACATATACTGGGCCAGGGACTATTCTAAATATTCTACACATATTAATCCATTTAATCCTCACAACAATCTTTGAGATAGGGACTAGTATTAGCCTCATGTTTTTTTGTTGTTGTTGTTGTTTGAGATAGAATCTTACTCTGTAACCCAGGCTGGAATGCAGTGGCACGATCTCAGCTCACTGCAGCCTCTGCCTCCTGGGGTGAAGTGATTCATCTAGCCTGTTACTGGTACTACAGGCACACGCCACCACGCCTGGCTAATTTTTGTAATTTTAGTAGAGATGGGTTTTCACCATGCTGGCTAGGCTGGTCTCGAACTCCTGAGCTCAAGTGATCCACCCGCCTCGGCCTCCCAAAGTGCTGGGATTACAGGTGTGAGCCACCGCGCCCGGCCTACTGGCCTCATGTTAAAGATGAGGCAACTAAGGCAACAGGCACGTGAAGTCATTTGTTCCATATACCATGGTTACAGTAAATGAGGCAGAGCTGGGACTGTCACTTGAAAAGTGTGGCCCCAAGGTCACATTCTTAACCACTTTCATAGAAAAGAGTGATATTCTTAAATACTAATATTTCCAAGTTGTCCTCTTCCAGGAATTTGGGGTTCCCTAACCTTGGGATACACACCTCACTCAACACAGACTGTTCAGGCTGGGCACGGTGGCTCACACCTGTAATCCTGGCACTTTGGGAGACCAAGTGGCTTGAGCCCAGGAGTTTGAGACCAGCCCAGGCAACATAGCAAAATCCCGTCTATACAAAAAAAGTTACAAAAGTTAGCCAAGCATGCTGGTACATGCCTATAGTCCCAGGTACTGGGGGGCTGAAGCAAAAGAATGACTTGAGCCCGGGAGTTTGAGGCTGCAGTGAGCCAAGATCATGCCACTGCATTCTAGCCTGGGTGACAGAGCAAGACAGGGTCTCAAAAACAATGACAACAACAACAACAAAAAAAACAGATTGTTCAAAATCTCAGCAGTTCTATAAGTAAGTTTAAGAAGCTCATCTTTAATTCTGCTTGCTAACATGACCTGGTAATTGTTTTTTTATAGCTTTTTCCAAAGAAGTACTGAGAAAGAGACTTAGCAGCCCTTGTTCCCCTGAGGTCTGACACTAAACAGCTAGAGCTAGAGCTTTGACTAATCTGAAGAGGGAAGAGAAACAGGAGGAACTGTGAAACATAATTTTAAACTTTCCTGAGAACTTCTCCTGAGACCAAGACTATCAAAATCATCCCCCAGAAACTGGGTGATGGGTGTGCAGGAACCCTCTGTCCTACTTTCGCAACTTCTCTGTCCTACCTTTGCAACTTTTCTGTCAACCAAAAATTATTTCAACATAGAAGTTTATTAAAGTTATTTGAAAATAATTCCCCCAAATTTTCTAAAGTGATGAACGGAATCATTGCTAATTACTTAAGGATTATATAATAGTAATTTACCAAATGATAAGAGTTAAATCTTGTACTCTATGCACTAATACTTTGGAGTGCATTGGGCCTGTTACATAATCAGCAATATTTATACTGTTACCTTCCTCTCTAACTGAGCAAAAAATTCCACTTGTCCCAAAACATCAAACTCACAGGCACTCTGTAGTTGAGTTTTCTCATAGCAGCGACTTGGTCAGCAGTCTACAAAGGCCCTTGACCCTCAACATTCATTCCCTGGTGATTATTTAAAAGTCAGAAAACAGATGTTGACGAGGCTGTAGAAAACAGGGAATGCTTATACCCTGTTGGTGGAAATGCAAACAGGTTCCACCACTGTGGAAAGCAGTTTAGAGATTTCTCAAAGAACTTAAAATAGGCCAGGCACGGTGGTTTACGCCTATAATCCCAGCACTTTGGGAGGCTGAGGCGGGCAGATCACTTGAGATCGTGAGCTCGGGACCAGCCTGGACAACATAACAAAACCCCACCTCTACTAAAAACACAAAAATTAGCCAGGCATGGTGGTGTACACCTGTAATACCAGAAACTCAGGGGGCTGTGGCATAAGAATCACTTGAACCCAGGAGGTGGAGGTTGCAGTGAGCCAAGATCGCACCACTGCATGCCAGCCTGAGCAACAGAGCAAGACTCTGTCTCAAAAAAAAAAAAAAAAAAAAAAAAGGACTTAAAATGGAACTACCATTCAGCCCAACAATTCCATTAGCTGATATATACCCAAAGGAAAATAACTCATTCTATCATAAAGACACACGCACCTGTATGTTCACTGCGGCACTAAAAAGCAAGGACACGGAATTAACCTAAGGGCCCACCAACAGTGGATTGGATAAAGATAATGTGGCACATATACATCATGGAATACTCTGCAGCCACAAAAAGAATGAAACCATGCCCTTTGCAGCAACATGGATGGAGCTGGAGGCCTTTATCCTAAGTGATTTAATGCAAGAATAGAAAACCAAATAGCGCATGTTCTCATTTATAAGTGGGTGTTAAACACTGAATGCACATGATCATAAAGATGGAAACAACAGACACTGGGGATCACTAGACAGGGGAGGGAGGGAGGTGGGTTTGGGGGCCAAAGAACCACCTGTTGGGTACTATGGTTACAGCCTGAGTGATCAGATAGTTGGGACCCCAAGTCTCAGCATCATGCAGTTTACCCATGTAGCAAATCTGCACATGTACTCTCTAATCTATAATAAAATTTGAAATTAAAAAAAATCATTCCCTCTTCTAACTCTACTATCAATAGCTTTTCCCAAGGTCCAACTGTGAGAAGGAGCAGCCCACAGCAGGATAAGGCCTTGTGGAAGCAAAGAATTCCTGTTGCACTGCATTAAAACTGAGCTAGTACCAGGAAGCATCAATGGCTCAGGCAACAAAGCTATAGTTAGGATTTTAAGTGATTAAAAGCATGTATGACTTTCCATTTTGGCCTTTCTAACACCATATCAATGATATTTTTGAAGACAAATCATTTGTCAGGTAGAGAGCCTCTAATAAAAACATTGTTCCTACTGGAGACTACTATTTACTGTAGGATTATCTGCCTTATTCTGCAGTTCCCAGACACACATCCAACATACCTAGTTTAGCACTTCCAGTGCTCTCCCTACCCGCCTACCTCCCACTCCCACACAAATATTAAAGCCCTGATAATAAAAATATACCTATTTGTGGTTCATTTCAATTGTACTCCAATTTTCAAGGTAATTTAAAACCTTTTAAAACCTACTTTAACCTCAGTTTTGAAATAAAACAATAGCCTGCCCTATATTCAACCTTTTAAATGGGATTAATATTTTCCCATCTGTTTTGAAGTGTCCTTTGGTCAGATCTTCTAATTAGTTTGCATTTTGGGCTTCTTGGAGCTATCTGCTATCCTTTTCTTTTTCTCTTCTGGTTCCCTCCATATCTTTTGATTTTTCTACTTCCTACACTTTAAACACACACACACATGGATTCTGGGAATATGGCAAGAGTAGGAAGTACCAGACATCTGTCTCCTCACCTAGATAACAATGGTAGTGGCAGAATCTGTTTGATGTAACAATTTTGGAAGACTTGCAGAGTTATATTAGGAAACACTTATATTGAAGGCTTGCAATCTCCAAGGAAACGCTTGAACAACAAATTGCAATAAATTTCAATCAATGTCAGCTTTTACATAGTCGTAGCTGCCCATCCTTCATCCCTAACCCCATGGCAGGCAGCTGTGCACATGTTCCTGGAGCCCTCTGCCCACACCTTGTGGGCTCTGTGGGCAAAAGTACTCTGTCCTCCAAATATCAGGGATTTGTATTCTGATTACTGATTGCTGCTTCTGATCACAGAGGTACAGACAAAGAGGCTGGCAGCCATTGTGGTTGCACCTATCCCCATTGTTGCAGCCCTCCCTATCTAGCTAAAGTGATTTCCAGAAGATGTAAAAGAATGGCGCTCTTCCCTTGTCACCTCATTTTTCTCCTTTTCCACTTTTGGGAGCCAGGCATTAAAGATTAGAAATTCTAAAACGACGACAGAGGCTGGGCATGGTGACTCACGCCTATAATTCCAGCACTTTGGTAGGCCAAGGCAGGAGGATTACTTGAGGCCAGCAGTCAAAGACCAGCCCTGGCAACACTGCAAGATCCCATCTCTACCAAAACAATTTTTTGGTTTGTTTGTTTAAATTAGCTAGGTGTGGTGGCATGAATCTGTAGTTCCAGCTCCTCAGGAGACTGAAGTGGGAGGATCACTTGAGCCCAGGGATTCGAGGTTACAGTGAGCTATGATCACACCACTGCACTCTAGCCTGGGCAACAGAGCGAGACTAAGTCTCAGAAACAAAACAAAACAAAACAAAATGAAACAAAACTACATATACAGAGAAAAATAGAAAGTGACCACACATGCTCAGGGAAAGCCCAGAAAAAAACCTGAGAAGACTAAGTTTACACTTCAGGTTGATGCTCAACACACAGCCTACAATAATCAAAAAAATAAAAACAATACATAAAACAATAACAAAAAACAGCAAATCCTGGGGGAAGGGGGGAATCTGGTTTCCAGAGAAACCAGATTTAAATGTCCAGTTTTTAACAAAAAATCACAAGGCAGACAAAAAAACAAACACACAAACAAACCAGGAAACTATGGCCCATTCAAAGAAAAAAAGTTAAACAACACCAAACCTGTCCCTGAAAAAGACCTGATGGCAAATATATTAAAGAAAGATTCTGAAACAAATATCTTCAGATGTTCACAGAACTAAAGGAAGATGTAGAGAGAGTCAAGAAAATGATATGTAAGCAAAATGAAAATACCAATAAAGAGACAGAAAACCTAAAAAGAGACCGAAAAGAAACTCTGGAGCAGAAAAGCACAACAACTGAAATGAAAAATTCACTAAAAAGAATCAAAGGTAGATTTGAGCAGGCAGAAGAAAGAATCAATAAACTTGAAATTAGGGCAATAAAAATTATTGGGTCCGAGGAACAGAAAGAAAAAAAGATTGAAGAAAAGTGAACAGAGTCTAAGAGACCTGTGGTATACTATCAGCAGACCAGTGTACACATTATGGCGGTTCCAGGAGAAGAAAGAGAAAAGGAAAGAAAGAATACTTGAAAAAATAATGAGCCAGGTGTGGTGGCTCATCCCAGCACTTGGGGAGGCCAAGGCAGGCAGATCGCCTGGGTCCAGGAGTTCAAAACCAGCCTAGCCTACATGGCAATACCCTAGTTCTACTAAGAATACAAAAATTAGCTGAGCGTGGTGGTGCACATCTGTAATCCCAGCTACTTGGGTGGCTGAGGCAGGAGAATTGCTTGAACCCGGGGGGCAGAGGTTGCAGTGAGCTGAGATCACACCACTGCACTCCAGCCTGGGTGACAGAGTGAGACTCTGTCTCAAAATTTTAAAAAAAAAAAAAAGAAGAAGAAGAAAAAGAAAAAGAAAGAAAGAAAGAAGAATGGATGATAACTTCCCAAATTTGATGAAAGGCGTAAATATAAACATTTAAAATTTAGATGACGCAGTGAAAGCAGTACTATTGGAAAAATTTTTAGCTATAAACACTTATATTAAGAAACAAGAAAGATCTCAAATCAGCAACCTTAACTTTACCACTTACGTAACTAGAAAAAGAACAAACTAATCTTAAGCTATCATGAGGAAGGAAATAATGAAGATTAGACCAGAGATAAAAGAAAAAGGGAATAGAAAAATAGAGAAAATCAATGAAACTAAAAGTTTCTTGAAAAGATCAACAAAATGGACAAACCTTTAGCTAGATGGACTAATAAGAAAGAAGACTGAAATTACTAAAATCAAAAATGAAAATGAGTATTTCTCTAGAATCATTACTATTGACTCTAGAGAAATATAAAGGATTATAAGAGAGTACCACGAACAACGGTACACTAACAAATTGGACAGCCTAGATGAAACAGACACATTTCCAGAAAGACAAAACCACCAATACTAAATCACAAAGAAATAGCAAATCTCAATAGACCTATAAGTAGTAAGGAGATTGAATCAGTAATAAAAAATCTCCCAACAAAGAAAAGCCCTAGACCTGATGGCTTCACAGATAAAATTCTACCAAACATCTAAAGAACTAATACCAAATCTTCTCAAACTTCCTAACTCATTCTACGAGGCCAGCATTACCTGATACCAAAGCCAAAGACGCTACAAGAAAAGAAAACTATAGACCTATATGCCTTATGAACACTGATGTACAAATTCTCAACAAAATAGCAGTAAAGTGAATATAGGGGCATATCAAAAGGATTATAGACCATTACCAAGTGGGATTTATTCCGGGAATACAAAGATGTTTTAACATACAAAACTCGATCAATGTAATATACCACATTAACAGAATAAAGGGGAAAAAAACTACCTGATCTTCTCAATTGATACAGAAAAAGCATTAGACAAAATTTACCTCTCATGATAAAAACACTCAACAAACTAGAAGTATAAGGAAATTGACTTAAAAGTTATATATGAAAAACCCACAGCAAACATCACCCTTAATGGTGAAAGACTGAAAGCTTTTCCTTTAGGGTCAGGAATGAAACAAAGATGCCCACTTTCACCACTCCTATTCAACATAGTACTCGAAATTCCATCCAGAGCAATTAGGCAAGAAAAAGAGATAAAAGACATCCAGTTAAAATAAGGTGTAAAATTATCTCTGTTTGTAGATGATATGGAAACACATCCCATGTTCATGTATTAGAACACTTAATATTGTTAAGATGTCAATACTATCCAAAGTGATACCTGGATTCAATTCAATGCATATCAAAATCTTAACGGCACAGTTTTGCAGAAATAGAAAAATCCATCCTAAAATTCTTATGAAACCTCAAGGAACTCTGAATAGCCAAACAGTCTTGAAATAGAAAAACAAAGCTGTAGGACTTAGACTTCCTGATTTCAGAACGTACTACAAAGCTGCAATAATCAAAACAGTGTGTACTGGCATAAAGATAGACATACTGATCAATGTAATAGAATAGACAGTCCAGAAATAAACCATCACATGTATGGTCAAATGATTTTTGACAAGAGTGCCAAGACCACTCAATGCGGACAATCTTTTCAACAAATGATGCTGGGAAAACTGGATATCCATATGAAAAAGAATGAAATTGGACCCTTACTTAATACCAAGTAAAAAAATAAACTCAAAATGGATCAGAGACCTAAATTGTAAGACTAAAACTATAAAACTTTTAGAAGAAAACATAAGACAAAAGCTTTACACCATTGGATTCAGCGACAATTTCTTGGATATGACACCAACAATGTAGGTAACAAAATTAAAAATTGATGAATCAGATTTCATGGAAAAAATTTAAATGTGTGCATCAAAATATTCACAGAAAAAAAATGACTCACAGGATGGAAAAATATGTGAAAATCATATATCTAATAAGGGATTAATATCCAGAATATACAGAGGAGTCCTAAAACTCAACAATAAAAAAAAAACTCAATTCAAAAATAGGCAAAGGCTTAAATAGATTTTTCACCAACAAAGATATGCAAATAGCCAATAAGCACATGAAGGTGTTCATCATCACTAATATTTAGGAAACTGCAAACCAAAACCACCATGAGATTTCACCTCACCCCCATTAGAATGGCTACTATCAAAAAATAGAAAATAAATGTTGGCAAAGATACGGAAAAATTCGAACCCCAGTGCATAGTTGGTGGAAATGTAAAATTTCACTATGGACAACAGTATGGTGGTTCCTCAAAAAAGTTAAAGATAGAATTACCATATGATACAGCAATTCCATGTCTGGGTATATACCCAAAAGAAGCGAAAACAGGGTCTCAAAAAGATATTCTACACCTGAGTTCATAACAGTATTGTGAAATCGCTGAAACATGGAAGCAACCTACGTGTCCATCGACAGATAAACGGATAAGCAAAATGTAGTATATGCATACAATGGAATATTACTCAGCTTTTAAAAAGGAAAAATTCTGACATATGATACAACATGAACCATGAGGGCATTATGCTAACAGAAATAAGCCATCACAAAAAAGACAAATAGTATATCATTACATTCATATGAGATACTTAGAGTAGTCAAAATCATAGAGACAGAAAGTAGAATGGTGGTTGCCAGGGGTTAGGCGCAGGGGAAAATGGGGAGTAGTTGTTTAATGGGTGCAGAGTTTCAGTTTTGCAAGATAAAAAGAGTTATGGGGATGGATGGTGGTGATGGTTGCACAGCATTATGAATGTATTTAGTAACACTGAACTGTATACTTAAAAATGGTTAAGATGGTAAATTTTATGTTATGTGTATTTTATAGCAAAAAATTGAAAAAAATACAGGCACTGAAACTTTAAATATAATCTCCAAATGTTTAAATATATACAAATACATGTGAACTGTGTGTGTGTACAACATGCCTAGACATATACACGAATAAGTGATGATTATACTACTCGTAAAGGTCTCTAACAGCTCTTCGTGGATAACTTCAACATAGTGTACTGTTTAAGAGCACAGACTCTGGAGCCTGACTGCCTGAGTTTATATCCCACCTCTACTACTTGCCAGCAGGCAAATTACTTAACCTCTCACTTTTCTTATCTCTAATATGAGGATAATAATAGTAACCTCTTGCAAAGGGTTATTAGGAGGATTAAGTGAGTTAATACAACCAATGTGCTTAGAACAGCGCCCACAGGCAGTAAGTGCTATGCGTTAGCTATCTGCTTTATTTCTTTAAGACAAAACAATTCTAAAGGGTTGCTTGCTTGCTTTCTTTTTTTTTTTTTTTTGAGACGGAGTCTCGCTCTGTCACCCAGGCTGGAGTGCACTGGTGTGATCTCAGCTCACTGCAAACTCTGCCTCCTGGGTTCAAGCGATTCTCCCACCTCAGCCTCCCGAGTAGCTGGGATTACAGGTGCACACCACCATGCCTGGCTAATTTTTGTATTTTTAGTAGAGATAGGGTTTTGCCATGTTGGCCAGGCTGGTTTCGAACTCCTGACCTCAAGTGATCCACCCACCTCGGCCTCCCAAAGTGCTGGGATTACAGGCGTGAGCCACTGCGCCTGGCCAGGGTTGCTTTGGTTTTCTGTTGAATTTATATATGTCCCTGGCCTTTGAGACAGAACAAGTATCCCTTCTACCTGATAAGCTTCCCTTAGGCACCGAATTTCAATGATTTCTTGGGGATTGCACCACTGACTTCAGAAAAGGGAGTAGGAAGGGACCCAAGTATGTCTGTATCTAAACCTCAAATCCCAAGTCTGTACAGTCATGTAGCACAACATCCTATTTAAATTAAGAGTTAACACAATCTACTGTTTAATAAGAAGGCATTTTGCTTAGCTTATAGCTTTTGCTCTCGCCTGTCCAATCACAGCAGCTGGCAGAGGCATGCACATTTCGGGAAAAGTTAAGGAAATCACAAGAGTCATATATGAGTCATCTATCTCCTTCCCTTACATCCACTCAGGCATCAACTCCTGTTCTTTTTTTTTCTTGCAACATCTTTCTTAGTTACCCCAATCATGCAAATATACTCTGTTGTGCCCCACCAGGTGGGAAGATACCAGTAAGTCATGGTCCTGGACAGGAAGGGTTCACAGCACATTTTTCTAGTGGAGACCTGCAACCATAGATTCCTGTGTAGCTTCACACTCCAGGGGCTCCCCTACCCAGTCGTCTCTCTGCTTGCTTCCTCCTCCTGTGTTATTTTCCTCATGCTGTTCCGGACTCAGAGCTTTCAAGGGCAAATCAAGCTATTCTGCCTGGATTGACTTTACCAATGCACTCTCCTGCCAAGCCAGGCTCCTTCCTGACCACAAAGGAGCACACTTACCCTCATTTCTGGGTCTCTGCTCCTGCTATTCCCCCCAACCGGAATAAATTCTCCACCCACTCATCCAGATCTAGCTCAAGTTTTACCTCTTCCATAAAACTACCAACCTTCAGCTTTTTCTCTTTCGAATGCCTATAGTACTAGTTGTTTGGACCACACAGCCCAGCCACTATAAAGCCAGTCTCCAATGTACTGTCATTCGCTTCTTTTTTTGTTTTGAGACAGTCTTGCTCTGTCGCCCAGGCTGGAGTGCAGTGGCCTGATCTTCGCCCACTGCAACCTCTGCCTCCCAGGATCAAATGAGTCTCATGCTTCGGCCTCCTGAGTAGCTGGGATTACAGGGATGTAATCCCACACTCGGCTAATTTTTGTATTTTTAGTAAAGACGGGGTTTTGCCATGTTGGCCATGCTCAAACTCCTGGCCTCAAGTGATCCACCCACCTCAGTCTCCTAAAGTGCTGGGATTACAGGCATAAGCCACTGCACCTGGCCTAATATAGTATCATTAGCTTCTTAACAAATGGCTTGCACATACTTTCGTGGGTCCCAAGCAGTCCTGCCCTGCTACCCTGGGAGGTGTTCAGCTAAAGACTCGTGTCTTTTCTGCTGGGCAGAAGCACTGAGTACAGTGGTTAAGGGCGTGGCCTCTGGAATCAGGCTGCCAGGGTTGGAAACCTAGCTCTTCCACTTTGCCAGCTATGAAAATTTGGGCAAGGGTCTTGGTCGCACTGTGCCTCAACTTTTTCATGTACAAAATGGGACTAATAGCAGCACCTACAGGTTATATTATTGGTAAAGATTAAATGAAATGGTACAAGTAAAGCAGTTAGAAAACTGCCGGGCATACATGCCATATACATGCTAGTTATAATTAAGACATGCCACAGTGTGGGCCATTGAGTGGGACAGGTTAAACTAAGCTAGTAATCTAATCACTTTTATAAACACTCTGAGGATTAGAGCTGGAGGAGCTCTTAGAAGTTACGCAGTTCAACCTCCTCATTTCACAGATGAGAAAACTAACTGCAGCACAACAGAGAGGAAATGACCAGCCCAGAACCACTAAAACTCAAGTCTCACTGGAAACATCTAATTTTTTCCCACCATATCGCAATGCAATTCTATCAATACTTTTAACGGGGAGAGAAGTTACTGTTTTCTAAAGAAGCAAGTTAACAACAAACCATTGTGACAAAACTGATGAAGTTGGGAGTTGCCACTATTGTCTAGATGGCCAGCTGTTGTTTCAGGTGTGTGTGGGAGTGAGTCTGTAGGAGGGAGGGTGCTGGAGTGGCACTGTGAAAATCAGGAGACTAATGAGATGGGTAACTTTAGACAAGTCCCTTCCCTTCTCTGGACTGCAATGTCCCCGTATGATTATGGAAATCAGGTGTCCCCAACTGAACTAGAGGCCCTTGTGGGGCAAGAATTTTGCTATACACTCTCAGGTTCTAAGTCAACCTAAAGAGCCTGGCTCAGTACTAAATAAGGCAGACACCTGAATAATTATTGACTGACAAGCTTTAAGTCTCCCTCAGGTCTCTACTCAAATGCCACCTTTCAGCAACATGTTTTCTTCTCGATCCACCCTTTTTACAATGGCAAATCCCTTCCCAGCTGCTGTGTTTTTCTCTACTTAGCACCCTCCGACATATCATATTTACCCCCCCCCCCCATGTCTGAGGGCAGGGACCTGATCTGTTTTGCTCACTGCTGCATCCTCAGCCTCTAAAACACTGCCTGGCAGCATGTATTTTATTGACTGAATCCATAGAGGGCATCAAGGTTTCCTAATCAACATTTCAAGTTGGATTTCAAAGCACATTGGTAAAAACACACTAAGCATATGTAGGTGTTTGTGTCAATGTGATAATAAAACCTATACAGTTTGGGGCTTTCACTGTCACCAGAAACACACAGAAGGCCATTCCTTCCAGGAGCTGCTCCTAAGGAAGTCATTAACTCCCAAATTTTCACAACTGTCAGGTTGATTAGAAGTTACCAAACAGGGTGAGGGATACACAGGAACTCTCTGAACTATCTTTGCAACTTTTCCATAAATCTACAATTACTCTAAAATATAAGGTTTATTAAAGAGAGTGGGGCAGGGGGAGCATCTGGTGGGGGGAGCATCTGCCGGGATGCTGTTCTGGGTTTCCCAAAGGATTTCTTCCACGCCAGAGGAGGTCATGATCGTCACGTCCTTTTTCAACAAGGACTGAGATGTTTAGAGGTTCCCTTCAACTTCCACCCGCAAGAGTCACCCTTAGACAGTGAGGATTGGCGCGGCCTCCGGTAAAGAGCCCCAGCGCGTTCTCAGCTCGCCTGGACTTCGGTCGTGGTCCCCGCCTGCTCTGGCTCCTCATTTCCTCCGGGGCTCACAGACGACATTCCGGGCGCTGACCCGCGGCCCTCTGACCCCGCGGGCATGTTTCGGGCCCCCCGCCCCTGCAAGCCTGGACGCCAGCCTCCTTGGCTCTTCCCGACGGCCCAAGGGAAGTGCGACGACAAGTCGCCGTCCTGCTACTTCGGTGCCGCCACCTCCGCCGCACCCGGAGTTCGGGAAAACCCCGCAGCTCCCAGGTCCCACCTCGAACCGGCCCCAGTACAGGGCTCCAGAGACCCCGCGCGGGAAGCCGCAGCCGCCAAGCGCAGGGCCTCGCGAGGGCAGCCCCCAGCACCCACCCCAGCTTCGGCCCTCCGCGCGGCGGTGACCTCCCGGGCCTTTCATTCGTGACCCTCACCGCCCTCAGCCCTCGGGCCCAGAGGGTCGCACTCACCCGTGGGCGCGGCGCCCCCGCCCCCGCCGCCGGCGCAGAGCAGCAGCGCCCACAGCCCGCAGAGCCGCGCCGGCCGCTCCATGCAGCCTCTCGCCTCGGAGCCCGGCCGGGCTGGAGCCTCGGCAGTCCCCGCCTCCTTCGCTCCCTCTTCCACTTCCCGGCTCCGCCGCCCTGGAGGCTGGGGGCCGGCGCAGACGGGAAGGGCCGCCCCGCCCACCGGCCTCAGGTAACCTGAGCTGGCGAGAGCAGCAGGACAAGGCGGGGCGGTGCGCCGGCGGCTCTGGCAGCTCCTATGGCTCCTAGGGCTCCCAAGGCTCGACACCTGGCTCACCCGCAGCTCCCGGGTCCGGTCTCTGACCGAACAAAACTTCCTCCACCACGTCGCCGCCCAGTCCGGGCGCTACCCGGGCCCCCTCCCTCCGCGCGGCGGAGCCGGCGTCGCCGCTGCCTGCACACTTGCCGGGCCTCGGAAGCGCTAGGGGCTGTGCCCTGCCGGACACCAGGACCGAGTCATCTGCGGAAAACAGCCTTGGCCTGGGAATCTGGAAGCGTGGCTTCCAGCCCTTGACCTATGAGCCCTTGTTTGCTAGCGCTGACTCCAGGGTTAGTAATACCAGCCCTACTTCACTGGGTGGACTTGGGGACCCTGGCAGCACTGTGCTTTGTGAAAAGGACAAAGGGCATATTTGAAAGCTGGCAATACATATTGTTGATTTTAAAAGGAACATTCCAAACATGAGGGAGGGTACCATACGTGCGTTTTTTAAAGCACACGACCAGCTTTCTACATATTTTTCAAGGGGATGGGAGGTGAGTCAGAAGAATACACATTGATACTTGGGCGTCTATGAGGGTCAGTGAGGCTAGGAGGAAGGAAAACAAGAGTCCTTAGGAATTTCCTGCTGCTGCTGTCACAAATGACCACAAATTTAGTTTTATTTATTACAGTTCTGGAGGTCAGAAGTGACACTGAGCTGAAATCAAGGTGTGGGCAGAGCTGTATTCCTTCGGGAGATTCTAGGGGAGAATCTGTGTCTTTGACTTTTCCAGCTTCTAGAGGCTACCCACGTTCCTTGGCTTGTTGCGGAACCACTCAGACCTCTGCTTCCCTTGTCGTATCTGACTCTGACCCTCTTACTTCCCCTTTTCCCTTATAAAGACCCTTGTGATTAGATTAGGTCGACCAGATAATTCATAATAATCTCCCCATCTCAAAATCCTTGATTTAATCGTAACTGAAAAGTCATTTTTGCTATGTAAGGTAACATATTCACAGGTGTTGGGGATCAGGATATGGAATCATGGGAGGGGGACATTATTCTATCACATTCTCCCAAAAAAGAGTCATGTCTAGATGGATGATGAGAACCATAGTGAGGTGTATTTTGGCCGAATTAAGCCAATGCATATACCTGAAAACAGTTACAAAAAGTATACCAATAAAAATGCTGATAATATACCTAGTGTGGACCCCACCCAAAGGGCACAGGGATGTTTAACCTATTCAAAACAAAGGTTCCACTCTTGAAATAAAGGGCCTCAAATTCAATAAATATTTATGAAATCGTTCCAGGAACTGTAGAAGACACTCATCAAAAGCAAGCTCTGCTAACAGAAAGCTGCAGTCAGTTTGAGGGGCTGTGATAAGGGAAAGAACAAGGAATTGTGGGATACAAAAAGGGTGCCTTTTGGGAGGGAAGGAGCAAGGGAAGCTTCCAGGAGGAGGGCCTTACTGTGCTGAATCTCAGGATGTTGATTCTTGTGGCTAATGGTTCAGAATAAATTCCAGAATGCAGGCATGGTGGCATGCACCTGTAATCCGAGCTACTCTGGAGGCTGAGGTGGAAGGATCACCTGAGCCCAGGAGTTCAAAACCAGCCTAGGTTTGTAACAGTGAGACCCCGTTCTCAAAAAAAATAATAATAAATCCTGGCTTGCATATGTTATTGAACACAATAATGTTTATGAAAACAGTTTGTAAAGTATCAAGGCCTGTAGAACTGAGAGATACTGTCATTATTTCTAAATCCCTCCCACAAATAGGTCAGCCACTGTGTAACCCAAGGCCTTTCCTCCCCCACCACCACAAACATATACACTTGTCGACGTTTGCTATAAACATTATACGATAAGTTTATAATAACGTTTCCAAAATGGTTATGTCATCTGCCTTTTAAGGAGTCTTTAGTTGGAACAGGAGCCCCTGGGGACTGGCTGAGTCCCATCATGGGCACTGCTTGGCATAGATTGACCAAGTGCTTAGTAAAACAGTAATGGTAGCAAATGATTAGAAAAATAGGGATTGCAACTTATCATGAGCTTCCAGAAAAGCCCTGAGAATTTGAACATTGTGAGGAAAAAAACAAAGGGCAATGTGGAGAGGGGAGAGACCTGATTTCTTTTCACCAAGACAGTTCTGGCCGGCTGGACTTAAGACTATATCGTTACTTTCCCTTCTTCCCAACCCTAAAGATCATGCAACGATTTTTCAAATTTTTGGAAGGGTGTGGAAAGAGTCAGGAATGCTGTTTCTTCAACATAAAACTTTTATTTGTGATCTCCACGTACTGTGATTCAAAGAGCGTCTTGGACTGAATCAGACCACTGCCCTGGTCTGCAGGAAGAATGAAGACAGATAGAAGGCTTTCCAGGAACTGCAGTAGACAAGGAGCTTTCAGTTTGGCTTTGTGTAAATCAAAATCATGATGAGTCAACATCAAGTTTAACCCTTAGAGTCCTGATGACTTGGGTGTGAGACTACCAGTGGCCTTTCTTTCACTTTGGCCTGGGGTGGCCGGAGTTCTGTGCTGCCCTGTATACCTAGGCCACTCCACTGAACTGTTCTGACCCTTGCCCTTCTCGCTAAGGCTTCATCCTTTTCTGTAACTGGAGGCTGAAAAGGGCATATGCAAGAAAATGTCTGGCAGGAAAGAATGATGTCCCTCTTTCCAAAGTCAGGTGTCCTTCCATCCAGTTAGAGATACCTTCCTGAGTCCAAAAAGGACACAGACACCAGCATATTCCAAGGGCTTAGCTAAAAGTGCTGGTCCCTTAGACAAAAATCTCACAAAGGGTCCTCTAAGCAAAACCTCACACCGCTGCGAAACAAAGAAAAAGGAGAAGTTGAAAAGAGGGAATTTCCCTCCTGATTTTGGATCAGTGGCTCCCAACCAGGGCAATTTTACATCCCAGGGGACATTCAGCAATATGGAGAGATATTTTTGGTTGTCAAGACTGGAGCAGGGACGGGGGATGCTGTTCTTAATACAATGCACAGGACTGCCCCCAAAACAAAAACTATTCTACTCAAGATGACAACAGTGCCAAAGGTGAGAGATCCTAAGCTAGAATACTCTTTGTTGTCTTTTGTATTTGCTCCCCACCCACCCACTGTCCCCCATGCCTGGCCAAAATTAGAGATGAACGCTAAAAGTACTTACTCTTGACAACTCCCTTTCCTGTATCTCATACCCCCAGTTCCCCATCCACTGTCTAGCCCTGCAGTCACTTATTAGATGGTAAAACATCTCAGATCTATTCCTCCCCGCACCAGCCAATTTCACCTCTATGGTTCTATTTCAGGCCTTTATCACCATTCCAGCAACAGTCTTCAAACTGGCCATGAGAATCTACTCTTTACAAGACAGATCTTCCCAATGAGCAAATCTGTCCATGTCATTCCTCAGCTTAAGCTTAAGTGACACCCCTCCCTTCATCAAATGCCACAAAAGGCAGTCTCAGCTCCTCTGCCTTCAGGCTTGCCTCTTCAGGATAGATTCCCCACACTCTTCCCAGCTTCACTTCCAGCCAGGCTTCCAGGTCCCAGGTGGCTGACTGGCCTTCAGGCTGAATCTCCCTTGTGAGCAATTGTGTTTGGTCCATATCATGTTGGAATTCATGGGAATCTAGATGCCAAAGTTTTTTTTAAGACGAGATTTTGCCTAAGGCCCCAAATTTCCAGCTTCTCTTAAGAAATCAAAAGTCCTGGTAATGTTGGACCTGTTTCAGTGTGGAAACAGTCAGCAGATGTCAGATGGGCTGCCACCTTGTTAACAGGGCATGTACTTCCTGTCTGCACAGGCCCTAGGGCTCCCTATTGCTCCCTGGCCTAGTCAGTGTTTCCTCACTTACGACTTGCCCGGTTCTTGTTTGTCACCTGTGATATTTTCTCACTACAAACCTTTTCTCTTGCTGTTCCCTCTATCTAAAATGCTTTTCCATTTCTCAAGTGTCACATTTTTTAGTGGCTTCTCTAACTCCCAAATGCAAAATGCTTTGCTTCCTCCTGTGTGTGTGCTCATAGCACCAGACACCTTCCTCTATCAGATCAAATCACACAGAGGTTTGTGTGCATGACTATTTCTGCCACTGGATTCAAGCTCCTGGAGGCCAGACTGTCCAGGGTGACTCCAGGGTTTCTACCTAGGAGGAGCTTAGTGGTGGTAATCTGATTGAAAGGAACAATCCCCAGGGACCTTGTCTTGGAGCCATGTGTGTACAGCAAGAGCTCTACTCTTACTTAGATTCTGAGTGGATTGAGTCGGGGGAGCTTGGAGGAAGGCATCCTCTGGTACCACAGAGAATATAAAGATGAATGGAACATGGTTAGTGACTCATAACTCGTTCTCAGTGTTTGGGTTTAATTCAATTAAAGGTCCTTGCTCTTCAGCAAGTGGTTTTCTTCTACAGTTTTAGTGGAGTTCACTCAAGGGAGTGTTGCTTGCACAAGAGGCCACTGACAGGACCCTTTGGGTTTTGCCTGAGAGTAGGCATGCTTCTGGGTGACTGGGTCAGTGTCCTGAAACCCATAGACCTGTGGGCTTCCAAATCTTACGGCAGTTTTTGTTGTTGTTGTTGTTTTGAGACGAAGTCTCGCTCTGTTTCCCATACAGGACTGCAGTGGTGCGATCTCAGCTCACTGCAACCTCCACCTCCTGGGTTCAAGAGATTCTCCTGCCTCAGCCTCCCAGGTAGCTGGGATTACAAGTGCCTGCCACCATGCCTGGCTAATTTTTGTATTTTTAGTAGAGATGGGGATTCGCCATGTTGGCCAGGCTGGTCTCGAACTCCTGACCTCAGGTGATCCACTTGCCGTGGCCTCCCAAAGTGCTGGGATTATAGGTGTGAGCCACTGCACCCAGCCTACAGCAGTTATTAAATTAACTCTTTAATTCAACACGGCACCCTCTTTACCCAGAACTCTCCTATGCTAAAGTCCTCAAGATGGCTTCCAAGGCCCTACCCTATCTGACCCCATTATCTCTCTAACCTTCTCTCCTACTGCTGTCCTTGGCTCCCTTACTCTCTTCCAGCAACACTGACCGCCTGCCTGTTCCTCACACAAGCTAAATGCACTCCTGTCCGAGGGTCTTTGCCTTGACTTTTTCTTTGGCTATTTACTCTCTCCCCGTCAAGATATCCTCATGCCTCACTCCCTGGCTTCTGTCAGATCTCTCACTGAGGCCTGTCCTGGCCACCCCATTGAAAACTGCAAGCCCCATGGCCACTTCCTCTCTCTCCTCCCGCTTCCTGGGTCATTTGCTCTCTACACTGGAATGTAAGCTCCATCAGGACAAGAAGTTTTTTCTGATCGGTTCCCAGCGGGATCCCCAGCACTCAAAACTACATGTGGTACATAATACATGCTCAATAAATATATTTTAATTGAATAAATAAATTATACATTTTTCTAGGTACTGTGAAGAATACCAACCAACAAGCCAAAGGCCTGCTCCTAGGAGACTCCTGGTCTAAGTTGTGGAAAGGTATAGAGAGCAATTAGAGAAAATGCAAAACGCAAACAAACAAAAATGGTACAAATGCTCTTCTGTGGTGCAGGTTCAAAGAAAGGTGACACAGGCCTGTGTGGTTGACATTGCTTTTGAAGGTTTCTTACAGTAGGTGGGAGTTGAACTAGACCTTGAAGGATGACCAGAATGAGAGAAGGAGGTTAAGAGGAGGGGGAGAGAGAGAGAGAGAGAGAGAGAGAGCAGTCAGTTTATGGCTTGACCTCATAAGCAATAAGAAGTCACAGCAGACTTTTACAAACAAGATGCTGACATAATATGTGGTGTTTAGCTTTCTAAGATGAATTACCAAGACTTCATTAATTCT